>NC_053490.1:527231747-527479247 GCF_905171775.1 Rana temporaria | reverse complement strand
AAAATTTAATAGGAGATGCAGGCCTTCCCAAGATGGCTGTCTGGAGCCCGTAATTGGGGACAAATTAGTCCCCAGTGGAGTTCTGCCAGCCTGAAAAATGACACAGTGCCACCTTCAGGTCGGCAGACAAACTGCAGCCCAAAATCTGCTTACAAGCAGTCATTCTAATATTTAGATTTGCCACATTTTCACCTCTACATGCACATTATACGTTTAGCCCATGCGTGTCAAATCCTGGCGTTTTCGGTGTTCTGCGTCCAGGGTAATGTCCCTAAACATAAATACTATTCGGTACAGCAACCAGCCTCATCCAGCAACCGTGTATGTGATCCATTTATTACATTGTGACAGGCTGCTGGCAAACTCCATACATCTTGTTTCCTTTAGGATTTAGGGTCATTTGAGGACAATCTATGTTATTTAGCTTCATAAAATTGGAACAAGGTTATTAAAAAAAAAAAACGTCTTTAACGGCGTAGTCTACCCCTGCGGATGACAGCAGGATTTTCTAAATCAGAAATGATACACGGTGTCTGGGTCAAAGTCAGAAGAAGAACAATTACCAGGATGGATCCTGCTTGCCTGCAGTGATTAGGCAGCTTCAGAATGGACCTGAACGTAAGAAATTGATAAGAATATCCCAGACCTGTCAACATTGATCTCATCACCGGGACTCACTGAGATGACGACCAGCTAGGAGATATTCTCTGGACTCTCAGCATTTTGGTGCTACAGAAACAAGGGCTGATCCGGGAAGTGACCATTAAAATCGGGTTTAGCTAACCACCAATGTTAGGAAACAATGACAGGATCAGGGTCGGATGTAGCCTGTCTGATGTAGGGGTACAGTAAAAAATCACTGGGGCAGAGGATGGGAGGTCAGCAGGGAAGTGTACAGGGTGTCAGTAGGGCAGTGTACAGGAGGTCAGAGGGGCAGTGTAGAGGGGGTCAGTAAGGCAGTGTACAGGGGGTCAATAGAGCAGTATATAGGGGATCAGTAGGGCAGTGTACAGGGGGTCAGTAAGGCAGTGTACAGGGGGTCAGTAGGGCAGTGTACAGGGGGTCAGCATGGGAAAGTACAGGGGGTAGGTAGGGCTGTATATAGGAGGTAAGTATGACAGTGCACAGGAGTTCAGCAGGGCAGTATGCCGGGGGGTTAATAGAGCAGTCTATAGGGGTCAGTAGGGCAATGTACAGGTTTCAGTAGGGCAGTGTATAGGGGGTCAGTAGGGCAGTGTACAGGGTGTCAGTATGGCAGTGTATAGGGGCCCAGTAAGGCAGTGTACAGGGGGTCAGTAGAGCAGTGTATAGGGGATCAGTAGGGCTGTGTACAGAAGGTCAGTAGGGCAGTGTACAGGGGGTCAGCATGGGAAAGTACAGGGGGTAAGTAGGGCAGTATATAGGAGGTAAGTATGACAGTGCACAGGAGTTCAGCAGGGCAGTGTACAGTGGGTCAATAGGGCAGTATGCAGGGGGTTAATAGAGCAGTGTACAGGGGTAAGTAGGGCAGTGCACAGGGAGTCAGAAGGACAGTGAACAGGAGTTCAGCAGGGAAGTGTACAGGGAGTCAGTAGGGGAGTGTATAGGGGTCAGTAGGGCAGTGTACAGGGGTCAATAGAGCAGTGTATAGGGGATCAGTAGGGCAGTGTACAGGGGATCAGTAGGGCAGTGTATAGGGGGTCAGTAGGGCAGTGTACAGGGGGTCAATAAAGCAGTGTATAGGCCAGTGTACAGGGTGTCAGTAGGGCAGTGCACAGGGGGTCAGTAGGACAGTGAACAGGAGTTCAGCAGGGCAGTATACAGGGGGTCAGTAGGGCAGTGTACAGGGGGGCAGTAGAGCAGTGTACAGGGGGTCAGTAGGGCAATGTACAGGGGGTAAGTAGGGCAGTGTATAGGGGGTAAGTAGGGCAGTGTATAGGGGTAATTAGGACAGTGTATAGTGGGTCAGTAGGGCAGTGTGCAGGGGGTTATTAGAGCAGTGTATAGGGGTCAGTAGGGCAGTACACAGGGTGTCAGTAGGGCAGTTTACAGGGTGTCAGTAGGGCAGTGTACAGGGGGTCAGTAGGGCAGTGTATAGGGAATCAGTAGGGAAGTGTACAGGGGGTCAGTAGGGCAGTGTATAGGGGATCAGTAGGGCAATGTACAGGGGATCAGTAGGGCAGTGTATAGGGGATCAGCAGTGCAGTGTACAGGGGATCAGTAGGGCAGTGTACAGGGGATCAGTAGGGCAATGTACAGGGGATCAGTAGGGCAGTGTATAGGGGATCAGTAGGGCAGTGTACAGGGGGTCAGTAGGGCAGTGTATAGGGGATCAGTAGGGCTGTGTACAGGGGGACAGTAGGGAAGTGTACAGGGGGACAGTAGGGAAGTGTACAGGGAGTCAGTAGGGAAGTGTACAGGGGGACAGTAGGGAAGTGTACAGGGGGTCAGTAGGGAAGTGTACAGGGGGACAGTAGGGAAGTGTACAGGGGGACAGTAGGGAAGTGTACAGGGGGTCAGTAGGGAAGTGTACAGGGGGACAGTAGGGAAGTGTACAGGGGGTCGGTAGGGCAGTGTACAGGGGGTCAGTAGGGCAGTGTATAGGGGGTCAGTAGGGCAGTGTACAGGGGGTCAGTAGGGCAGTGTATAGGAGATCAATAGGGCAGTTTTCCCAGATTCATCTTAAGGCAATTTTTTTATGTTTTATATTTTAAACTCCTAACAATTTCATGAAATTCATTTTTTTTTTGTTTTGTTTTTTGCTTTTCAAATATTCTACTTGTTATTCTCTTGTGATTTTATCCTATCCTGTGGGGTGTTTTTTTTTTTTTTTTTTAACAAGCTAGGTAGCAATTTCTTAATAATCAATTTCATGCATGAAGCGTAAAACAATTTTTATTAAGTGATCAGGATCTACCACAGCTCTCAGGATGTAAAATGAGGCTGAGTATTTACTGGGCTGTGGATAATGGATTTCGTGATGTCTTATCAGAAAGTATTGTATATACCGTAACTGTTGTTTGGTCAGTACTGGAATCGTTTGTCATTTTTGTCATTTTTAATTTTACTTTATTGGAGTTGGCATTGAGAGGGTACCTGCCACTATACATATATATATATATATATATATATATATATATATATATATATATATATATATATATATATATATATATGGTCCTGTAGATATTTAGGAGAGAAAAGCAACAAAAAAACAACAAAATTATAGTACAATAGTTTATTTCCTTTTTAACTCTTCTCCTTGCTTGCTCAGGTGACTGGTTTTGCAAAAAAGAAAAAAAAAAGTACAGTATTTGAATACAAATGAAAGTGTCTGTAAACCCAAACAATGAACTTCTGTTATTTACTCCCTTTGTCGACTACAGAACACCTGCTACCCCAACCCCCAACCACCATCAGAGCAGAGGGTGAGGTGTTCTGTAGTTCCAACACACTTCCTGTCTTAAGGTGACAGTAAGAGGACCATTGTCACCAGCAGGACGTGTGTTACAGGGCAGGGACACTAGACAATAAAAAAGAAAAAAAAGAAGAGATCATTTTTTTATTGGTTATTTATTCATTTATTTGTATTGCCGTTTATACTACTGTGGAAATTCTTGGGTATATTTGTGTCCCTATATGCACCATATTCTGGTTTTCCTTTTCTTGACAGACCATGTAAAGCATTTATTAACCACTTCAGCCCCGGAGCATTTTGCTGGTCAATGACCGGGCCACTTTTTGCGATTCTGCACTTCGTCGCTTTAACTGACAATTGCGCGGTCGTGCGACGTGGCTCCCTAACAAAATTGACATAGTTTTTTCCCCCTCAAATAGAGATTTCTTTTGGTGGTATTTGGTCACCTCTGCGGTTTTTCTTTTTTACGCTTCAAAAAAAAATAGAGCGACAATTAAAAAAAATAAATGAATATTTTTTACTTTTTGCTATAATAAATATCCCCCAAAGATATATAAAAAAACATTTGTTTTCCTCAGTTTAGGCCGATACGTGGCTGTGAAAGTTGGACCATAAGGAAGGCTGAACGCCGAAGAATTGATGCTTTTGAACTACGGTGTTGGAGGAGACTCTTGAAAGTCCCTTGGATAGCGGCAAGAAGATCAAACCAGCCAATATTGAAGGAAATCAACCTTGAATATTCACTGGAAGGACAGATCCTAAAGCTTAAACCCAAATACCTCGGCCACCTAATGCGAAGAGAGCACTCATTTGAAAAAGCCCTGATGCTTGAAAACATGGAAGGAAAAAAAGAAAAGGAGAAGACAGAAAACAAGATGGCATAGATAGTAGGGTTGTCCCGATACCAATACTAGTATTGGTATCGGGACCGATTCCGAGTATTTGCGGGAGTACTCGTACTCCCGCAAATACCCCCGATACCGAAATAGAATACTCCCCCCCCCAGTCGCCGCCGTTATGCCGCATCCTGCCGCCATTACGCCGCATCCCGCCGCATCCCCGCTGCCGCCGACTGGTTAATACGCGCGGGGAACATTACAGCTTTCATTTGAATAGCTGTAATGATTCGCGCCGCGTATAGACACTCCCCCTTGCTCGGGTGAACTGTTCAATCCCGAGCAAGGGGGAGTGTCTATACACAGCGCGAATCATTACAGCTATTCAAAGCTGTAATGTTCCCCGCGCGTATTAACCAGTCGGCGGCAGCGGGATGCAGGTAAGGGGGACATGGCTGGATATGGGGGGAGACAATGGCTGCATATGGGGGACATGGCTGGATATGGGGGGAGACATGGCTGCATATGGGGGACATGGCTGGATATGGGGGGGAGACAATGGCTGCATATGGGGGACATGGCTGCATATGGGGGACATGGCTGGATATGGGGGGAGACATGGCTGCATATGGGGGACATGGCTGGATATGGGGGGAGACATGGCTGCATATGGGGGACATGGCTGGATATGGGGGGGAGACATGGCTGCATATGGGGGGACATGGCTGGATATGGGGGGAGACATGGCTGCATATGGGGGACATGGCTGGATATGGGGGGGAGACATGGCTGCATATGGGGGGACATGGCTGCATGGGGGGGATATGGGGGGAGGCATGGCTGCATATGGGGGGGAGACATGGCTGCATATGGGGGACATGGCTGGATATGGGGGGAGACATGGCTGCATATGGGGGGACATGGCTGCATGGGGGAGGACATGGCTGGATATGGGGGGACATGGCTGGATATGGGGGGGGGGGACATGGCTGCATTAGGGGGGACATGGCTGGATATGGGGGGGAGACATGGCTGGATATGGGGGGAGACATGGCTGGATATGGGGGGAGACATGGCTGCATCTGTGGGGGGACATGGCTGCATTTGGGGACACATTTAAAAAAAAGTATCGGTATTCGGTATCGGCGAGTACTTGAAAAAAAGTATCGGTACTCGTACTCAGTCCTAAAAAAGTGGTATCGGGACAACCCTAATAGATAGCATAGATAGCATCATCGAAACAATGAACATGAAGCCAAGCAAGCTCCAGGAGGCAGTGGGGAACAGAAAAGCCTGGTGTACTATGGTCCATGAGGTCACGAAGAGTCAGACATGACCAAACGACTGAACAACAACAACAACTTTTAGCCTATACATATTTTCTGATGCAAAGACATCTTCTACAAACCAATTTATGGCATACTTACTCGGTGTCACCAGTGATGTTTTCTAAAGAAGGGCTGATTGTATAATGGAATATTTTTAGACATCTTATTTCAGCTCTATTTATCTGATTGTTTGATATACATTGTATTTTATTTATTTATTCTGAAGGTTCCCTGTATCAAAAAACAAAGGAACTTGGGGGTGTATAAGGATATTGTACAGAATATGTGTATACACTGCAAGTATAACAAGTAATATTACTTTCATTCGGCAGTCTTTCAGTCTTGACCTCAATTTAGTGGAAATGCTGTGGTGTGAACAGAATTGGCTGCTCAAGGAAAACTGACACATATTCAAGAACTAAAACAATATTTTTTTTTATATGAAAATGGGTCAGAGCACCTCTCAACCATAGCTAAGGTCTGATCTCCGAATGTAGAAACGATTGGTTGTGTTTTCACCTAATCAGAGCTTTTTTTCTTAGAAAATAGGTGCAGGAACTCAAATACGACCCGTTCAGATTTCACAAACAGTAGAAGGGTCTTAAAGGGGCAAATAAATACCAGGATTGCATTACATACAGAGTGCAGAGTTCAGGGGGTTACACACAGAGTGCAGAGCTGTCACTTGTAAACACAGAAACCAAACTTCTGTGTTTACAAGTGATTGTGGTGAGCAGGCACCAAAGGGTCTGAGCCAAAGGTGGTGGAACTGAGTTCCCCCAAGTTCCCCCTGAAAAAAAGCCCTGCACCTAATAAAAGAGCTTTCACTGACAACTACAAATTGTTACGTACATGTACTGTTCCCACTAATGACTCTCAAAACGATTTCACTCAATTAAAACATATTACATTTTTGTGGACACCTTACCATCACACCTATACAGGCGTGATGGGCATCCTTTTCCAAAACCAGGGCCATTAATATTGAACTGTCCCTTCCTTAGAGGCTATGTTAGCCTCCACTCTTCAGGGAAGACTTTCTACAAGAATTTGGCGCATGTCTGTGGGAATTTGTGTTCGTTCATCAAAAGAGCATTTGCAAGGCCAGGTACTGAAGTTGGATGAGAAGACTTGGCTTGCCATTGGTGTTCCAATTCACCCCAAAGGCTCAGCAGAGTTGAGGTCAAGGATCTGTGCAGGACACTGGAGTTCCCCCCCACACCAAAAGTGGTCTACCCATGACTTAATGGATGGGGATCAGAAGGGTGGAGGTTTGGGCTCTGTGCAGGATACTGGTGTTATCCCACACCAAAACAAACTGGTCAACCCATGTCTTAATGGATGGTGGTCAGAAGGGTTGAGGTTTGGCCTCTGTGCAGGACTCTGGAGTTTTCCCACACCAAAACTGGTCAACCCATGTCTTAATGGATGGTGGTCAGAAGGGTTGAGTTCAGGGCTCTGTACAGGCCACTTAAGTTCCTCCACACCAAACTCATCAAACCACATGTATTTATTATTTGTTTTTAAATAATTTTAATGTGTTTATTGATTTATGTTTTATTTATTGTTTTACATTTTGTTTTACTATTGTCTAATGTAGTTTATATTATTATTTATTTTAAATATTTTAAATATTTTATCTATTTATTAATGTGTTTACCATATTTATTATTTGTTTTTAAATCATTTTAATGTGTTTATTTCTTTTTTTACTATTTTTTTTGTTTACTATTTATGTTTTTACTATTTTTTTTTTTACTATGGTTTAATGGGTTATATATATATATATATATATATATATATATATATATATATATATATATATATATATATATATATATATATATATATATATATATATATATATATATATATATATATATATATATATATATATATATATGTGTTTTCTTTTGGGCTCCCTCCAGGCCGCTTGAGTTCCCAAACTCCAAACTCATCAAACCATGTTCTTATGGATGCTTATCAGTAGGGATGAGGTCAAGGTATTTCTGAATATGTTTATTGTATTTATTATTTGTTTTTAAATAATTTTAATGTGTTTATTGATTTATGTTTTATTTTTTGTTTTAATATTTATTTATTTTTTTACTATTGTCTAATGTAGTTTATATTATTATTTTTTTAAATATTTTAAATATGTTATCTATTAATGTGTTTACTGTATTTATTATTTGTTTTTAAATCATTTTAATGTGTTTATTTTTTTTTTTACTATTTTTTTTTTTTACTATTTATGTTTTTACTATTTTTTTTACTATGGTTTAATGGGTTTTATGTATGTATATATATATATATATATATATATATTGGGCTCCCTCCAGGCCACTTGAGATCCCAAATTCCAAACTCATCAAACCATGTTCTTATGGATGTTGATCAGTAGGGATGAGGTCAAGGCATTTATGAATGTGTTTATTGTATTTATTATTTGTTTTTAAATCATTTTAATGTGTTTATTGATTTATGTTTTATTTTTTATTTTTACTATTTTTATTTGCTTTACTATTGTCGAATGTAGTTTATATTATTATTTTTTTAAAATATTTTATCTATTTATTAATGTGTTTACCTTATTTATTATTTGTTTTTAAATCATTTTAATGTGTTTATTTTTTTTTTTACTATTTATTTTTTTACTATGGTTTAATGGGTTTTATATATATATATATATTTTAATATATTTAAGGTTTTTATTTATTTAAACATTTATTAATGTGTTTATTTTTATTATTATTTTTTTTAATATTGTACAGGGTGTGTGCCCATGTATGTTATTTTGTTGTCATTTCTCCCCTTTTCTCGCTGACTCGAATACATTTTCCTACGTTCCTTTCCTGTAGGTGATGGTAGAAAAGTTGGTGTCTTGAGAATTTCTCAGGCGTTGCTGTCTGTCCACTGAAGCGAAAAGGGGAGAAGTCAGCCAAACACAGCTGAGCACCACTGGGGAAGATTAACAGAGGATATGGAAGTGTTCTTCCGGCCCTTAGAATCCTAATCTTCTAATCTCTCCTTGGTCTACTAATGAGGAGAAACAACAGCCAAAAAATACTTTGTTCCCGATAAAGTTTCTCTCTAAATGGCAGCTGCATGGGTTATGCAAAACTTGCTGTAAAAAAAAAAAAAAAAACATAGTGGGGTAGATTCAGGTAGCTTTGCCCCTTTTTTTACGGAGGCGCAGCGCACCGTTTTGCCGCTGCGCCTCCGTAAATTTCCTGCGCTACGCACGATTCACGGAGCAGTGGCTCCGTAAATTGCGCGTGCGCTCCGGAAAACTGCCCGGCGTAAGGGCGCGTAATTTAAATGATCCCGTAGGGGGCGTGGATCATTTAAATTAGGCGCGTTCCCGCGCCGAACGTAGTGCGCATGCTCCGTCGGGAAACTTTCCCGACGTGCATTGCGGCAAATGACGTCGCAAGGGCGTCATTTGCTTCAAAGTGAACGTGAATGGCGTCCAGCGCCATTCACGATACACTTACGCAAACAACGTAAAATTTCAACTTTGCGACGCGGGAACGACAGGTATACGTAACATTGGCTGCCCCTGCTATTAGCAGGAGCAGCCTTACGCGAAACCCGATGTACGCAAACGACGTAAACTGCGTACGCAGGGCTCGCGTAGGGTTGTGAATCGGCGTAAGTATGCAATTTGCATACTCTACGCTGACCACAACGGGAACGCCCCCTAGCGGCCTTCGTAAAAATGCAGCCTAAGATACGACGGCATAAGAGCCTAATGCCAGTCATATCTTAGGCTGCAGTCAGCGTATCGAGGTTCCTGCATCAGGAGCACTCAATACGCCGGCGCAAGTAAGCAATTGCGCTGCGTAACTATGGTTACGCAGACACAATTGCTTATTGAATCTACCCCAGTATTCATAGTCATAGCACCCTCCCCTCTCTAATTTCCACTCATAGTACACCCCCACACACTCCAAATCCCCCCTCCCAGAACAAATTCCCCCTTACCCCCCCCCCCCCCCTTTTAGCACTAATCATCCCTATCCCCTTCCCAACATAAATCCCCCTTAATCATCACTCTTAGCACCCTGCACCCCCTCCCAATTTCCTTTCTTAACCCCTGCCATCCCCCAAATTTCCCCTTTCAACACAAATCCCCTCCCCTCCTTGAGGCACCCACCCACCTCATTTGATACCACAGTGCCCTCCCCACCCACCCCTTGACAAGGATATCCGGCAGGATCAACAGGTATTTTCTGTACCTGCAGAACATCTACTTTGCCTGAAAAATACAAAAAAACAAAAAACAAATGCAGGAATGGAAAGCAGTAATATGAGGCCGCGTACACACGGTCGGACAAAACCGATGAGAATGGACCGAAGTTCAGTTTCATCGGTCCAAACCGACCGTGTGTACGGCCCATCGGTCTGTTTTCCTTCGGACCCAAATTTTAGAACTTGCTTTAAAATCGAACCGATGGACCGCTGACCGATCGGTCCAAACGATGGTTAGTACACAAAAGCATCGGTTCAAAACCCGCGCATGCTCAGAATCAAGTCGACGCATGCTTGGAAGCATTGAACTTCGTTTTTTTCAGCACGTCGTTGTGTTTTACGTCACCGCGTTCTGACACGATCGGATTTTGAACTGATGGTGTGTACGCACATCAGACCATCAGGCCACTTCAGCGGTGGACCGATGAAAACGGTCCGTCGGACCATTCTCATCGGATGAACCGGTCGTGTGTACAGGGTCTAATGCATTTTGATTTTGATTTTTTATATACAGTGGCCCAGATTCAAGAAGCACTTGCGCCCGCGCAACCATAGGTTACGCAGCGCAAGTGCTTACTTGCTCCGGTGTAACGAGTGCTCCTGATTCAGGAACCTCGTTACACCGACTGCAGGCTAAAATCTGCGCGGCATAAGGCTCTTATGCCTCGCAGATTTTAGGCTGCATTCTTGCGGGGGGCGCTCCCATTGTGTATCAGCGTGTAGTATGAAAATTGCATACTACCACTGATTCACAAGTTTGCGCGGGCCCCGCGCAAGCCAGGTACGGAGTTTCCATACGGCTACTTTTAGCGCAAGGCTGCCCCTTCTAATAGTAGGGGCAGCCAATGCTAAAGTATAGCCGGCCTTCCTGCGCCGTGAAATTTGAATTTCACGTCGTTTGCATAAGTGAAACGTGAATTAGCGCTGGACGCCATTCACGTTCACTTAGAAGCAAATGACGTCCTTGCGACGTCATTTGCCGCAATGCACGTCGGGAAAGTTTCCCGACGGAGCATGCGCTGTACGCTCGGCGCGGGAGCGCGCCTAATTTAAATGATTCCCGCCCCCGGCGGGATCATTTAACTTGCGCGCGCTTACGCCGGGCAGATTTGCCGGCGCGCCCTCGCAATTCACGGAGCTACTGCTCCGTGAATCGAGGGCAGCGCAAAATATTTGCGGGGGCGCAGGGCAAAAGCGTTGCCCTGCTCCCCCGCAAATATCGCGCAATTCTACTTGAATCTGGGCCAGTGTCCTTTAAGTGTTTTTAGATGCATTTTATTCCATATAATAGAAAATGAGTGGTCGGGAGTAATTTCTATGTTCTATACCCAGTTGTCTTCCCATAATGCTCAGTTACAGTTGTCTCTTCCCATAAGCAGACCTGAAACGTCTGTTTATTGCTTCGGACGCATTAACCATACAAGTCTTGTTTCCCGGGGTATAAATACCGCCTCATTAAATGTAGAGAAGAAGAAGAGATGAGAAATCCTTGCTGACAAACCATTGTAACATAACAAGATAACGGTGGCGTGTGGTCAGCCCTTTTCACGAGATGACGCCGCGCTACAGAAATGGATTTTCTATAAGAATATTAAAACCGAGAAATCATGCTCTACTCAGCCGCAGAGCCGCCACCTAATAACTGGCAACATCTCGGCATTTTACCCAAAACCCTTCCAGACAAAGACGGGGGTGAGTATAAAGATAAATAAAATGATCGAGGGGGTTTTACAAGTTAAACTCTGTCCATCATCTTATATCACTCTCAGCCTATTAATCTCTACAGGAAAGATGAGGGCTGTGTGACGTCTCAGCACCTTATCGGAAAGCAGACTATGGGTGCTGGCACATGGTACTGATAAACAAACATTGGTAGCGCCATTCGCCCTCCCAACCTGTAGGAAATGTGTTACATGGCATCAGCCAGCACTCTCTCCCATGAGGTGTTTCACCTCGCCCACCAGGGCTTAGTCATAGAGGTTCCATTTCTATGACTAAGCCCCGGTGGCTGGGACAAATCAGTTAGACGGCCTCAGCCAGATTTCTACCAAGACGCTGTCAGGTCACCTGCAGTCAGGTGACAGATGCACACTGTTGGGGTCAGGAGTGGGTCAGGAGCTAAGGTAGTGGACCCTACGGCTGACTGCTGCAGATAGAACTCTGGGTGGCTAAGGAAGGCAGGTCCACTGGAGCACTAACAGGGATCCCACAGGGAGCTAGAGCCTAAGATTCCCCAGGGCGCAGAGTCTAAGATCCAGCAGGTGTTCACCAGAGCCTATAGTGGTGAGGATGGACTGGGCTGCAACTGGATCCAGGTCGTGGCCCCCAGAGTCCCCCAGCTCACGCTCACAGTAGGCTATAGTGGATAGAGGGGAAGCAGCAGCTCAGGATACAAGAGATAGTGAGGGGATAAGCCAAAGGTCGGCTCGACTTGCAGACAAGGATAAACAAAGGACACGCCAAAGGTCAAGGTCACAAGCAGACAGGGATAGTCGAGAACAAGCCAAGATCGGTAAAACAGAGCCAGACGTAGCACACGGCAAGCAGGAACTCAAACAAACAATGGCTTAACAAACACTGTTGATCAGCACGGCTGGCTTGCAGTGCACAGGTTAATATAGAGTTCCCTGATAGGGCCTGGGGTGGAGTCATGCTTAGAGGAGAGATAACTTAGGCAGCCAGGTAAGAGTGGCTGGCCTCTAAAGCAGGACACATGGAGGAGGTAAGCTGACAGACAAACATTACTGTATAACCATGACAGATGCGTTTCACCTCGCCCACCAGGGCTTAGTCATAGAGGTTCCATTTCTACGACTAAGCCCCGGTGGCTGGGACAAATCAGTTAGACGGCCTCAGCCAGATTTCTCCCAAGGCGCTGTCAGGTCACCTGAATTTAGGTGACAGATGCACACCGTTGAAGTCAGGAGTGGGTCAGGAGCTAAGGTAGTGGACCCTACGGCTGACTGCTGCAGATGGAACTCTGGGTGGTTAAGTAAGGCAGGTCCACTGGAGCACTAACAGGGATCCCACAGGGAGCTAGAGCCTAAGATTCCCCAGGGCGCAGAGTCTAAGATCCAGCAGGTGTTCACCAGAGCCTATAGTGGTAAGGATGGACTGGGCTGCAACTGGATCCAGGTCGTGGCCCCCAGAGTCCCCCAGCTCTCGCTCACAGTAGGCTATAGTGGATAGAGGGGAAGCAGCAGCTCAGGATACAAGAGATAGTGAGGGGATAAGCCAAAGGTCGGCTCGACTTGCAGACAAGGATAAACAAAGGACACGCCAAAGGTCAAGGTCACAAGCAGACAGGGATAGTCGAGAACAAGCCAAGATCAGTAAAACAGAGACAGACGTAGCACACGGCAAGCAGGAACTCAAACAAACAATGGCTTAACAAACACTGTTGATCAGCACGGCTGGCTTGCAGTGCACAGGTTAATATAGAGTTCCCTGATAAGGTCTGGGGTGGAGCCATGCTTAGAGGAGAGATTACTTAAGCAGCCAGGTGAGAGTGGCTGACCTCTAAAGCAGGACACATGGAGGAGGTAAGCTGACAGACAAACATTACTGCATAACCATGACAGATGCGTTTCACCTCGCCCACCAGGGCTTAGTCATAGAGGTTCCATTTCTATGACTAAGCCCTGGTGATTGGGGAAAATCTGTTAGACAGCCTCAGCCAGATTTCTCCCAAGACGCGTTTCACCTCACCCACCAGGGCTTAGTCATAGAGGTTCCATTTCTATAATTAAGCTACGGTGGTTGGGGCAAATCTGTTAGACGGCCTCAGCCAGCACTCTCTCCCAAGATGAGTTTCACCTTGCGTTTCACTTTGACCACCAGGGCGAGGGAGTGCGGCGTTACCAATGTTTGTTATTGCCACTGCTGGATATGTTAGTATTTATGGATATTTAACCCCGTCATATTACAATAGGCTGGGTGGGAGCACCATTATATTGATGAACAAGCATTGGTAACACCATTCTCCCTCCCAACCCTTAGGAAATGTGTTAGAGGCCCTCAGCCATCACTCTCTCCCATGACGCGTTTCACCTTGCCCACCAGGGCATATAATCATAGAGGTTCCACTTCTATGACTCAGGGGGTGGGGCAAAGTGTGTCAGTATCAGCAGAGGAGCGCTGACTGAGGCTGTCTAACACATTTCCTACAGGTCGGGAGAAAGAGCGGAGTTACCAATGTTTGTTGCCACTGCTGGATATGTTATTTAACCCGTCATGTTAAAATAGGCCTGGTGGCAGAACCATTATCCTGGAACAATCTGTCACCCACTTTGTCCACTGGGCACGGTCGATAACAGAGCACTGTACCGACCCGCTGCCGGTACCAAGTGATCGCTGGGGCGAGTCACAGCAGATCACATGACAATTGAACACAATGACATGCTTTGCTACATGTACTATTGTGATGAGCTCTGTGATTGATCACAGTAATCACATGGTACAGACAGGGCCAATTACAGCCCAGTTGTACCATGGGGTAAGCAGTGGCCAATCATAGCAAATCACAATAGTAAACACTTATTGAATAGTTTTCATTTAGAAAAAAAACTGTTGCTTCTAACAGTAAATTTCAGTTATAGACAATCATAATGTGTAGAAAATATATATCCTGATCACCTCCCCAGAGTGGGAGGGTGTCCTGTGTAATGATGGGGGTAGTATGAGGGAGGGGGTCCTGTGCAATGTTTGGGGTAGTATGAGAAAGGGGGTCCTGTGTAATGTTGGGGGTAGTATGGGGGAGGGGTCCTGTGAAATGATGGGGGTAGTATGTGGGAGGGGAGTCCTGTGTAATGATGGGGGTAGTATGTGGGAGGGGAGTCCTATGTAATGATGGGGGTAGTATGAGGGAGGGGGTCCTGTGTAATTATGGGGGTAGTATGTGGGAGAAGGTCCTGTGTAATGATGGGGGTAGCATGTGGGAGGGGGGGTCCTGTGTAATGATGGGGGTAGTTTGAGGGAGGAAGTCCTGTGTAATGATGGGGGTAGTATGTGGGTGGAGGTGGTCCTGTGTAATGATGAGGGTAGTATGTGGGAGGAGGAGGTCCTGTGTAATGATGGGGGTAGTATGTGGGAGGAGGGGCTCCTGTGTAATGATGGGGGTAGTATGTGGGGGGAGGTCCTGTGTAATGATGGGGGTAGTATGTGGGTGGAGGTCCTGTCCTGTGTAATGATGAATGATGGGGGTATTATGTGGGAGGGGTCCTGTGTAAATATAAGGGGTAGTATGTGGGAGGGGGTCCTGTGTAATGATGGGGGTAGTATGTGGGAGGAGGAGGTCCTGTGTAATGATGGGGGTAGAATGGGGAAGGGGGTCCTGTGTAATGATGGGGGTAGTATGAGGGAGGGGGTCCTGTGTAATTATGAGGGGTAGCATGTGGGAGAAGGTCCTGTGTAATGATGGGGGTAGTATGTGGGAGGAGGAGGTCCTGTGTAATGATGGGGGTAGTATGTGGGAGGAGGAGGTCCTGTGTAATGATGGGGGTAGTATGAGGGAGGGGGGTCCCGTGTAATGATGGGGGTAGAATGGGGAAGGGGGTCCTGTGTCATGATGGGGGTAGTATGTGGGAAGGGGTCCTGTGTAATGATGGAGGTAGCATGAGGGAGGGGGGGGGTCCTGTGTAATGATGGGGGTAGTTTGAGGGAGGAAGTCCTGTGTAATGACGGGGGTAGTATGTGGGAGGAGGAGGTCCTGTGTAATGATGGGGGTAGTATGTGGGAGGAGGGGCTCCTTTGTAATGATGGGGGTAGTATGTGAGGGGAGGTCCTGTGTAATGATGGGGGTAGTATGTGGGTGGAGGTCCTGTCCTGTGTAATGATGAATGATGGGGGTATTATGTGGGAGGGGTCCTGTGTAAATATAAGGGGTAGTATGTGGGAGGGGGTCCTGTGTAATGATGGGGGTAGTATGTGGGAGGAGGAGGTCCTGTGTAATGATGGGGGTAGTATGAGGGAGGGGGTCCTGTGCAATTATGGGGGTAGTATGTGGGAGAAGGTCCTGTGTAATGATGGGGGTAGTATGTGGGAGGAGGGGCTCCTGTGTAATGATGGGGGTAGTATGTGGGAGAAGGTCCTGTGTAATGATGGGGGTAGTATGTGGGGGGAGGAGGTTCTGTGTAATGATGGGGTAGTATGTGTGTGGAGGTCCTGTGTAATGATGAATGATGGGGGTAGTATGTGGGAGGAGGTCCTGTGTAATGATGGGGGAAGTATGTGGGAGGAGGAGGTCCTCTGTAATGATGGGGGTAGTATGTGGGAGGAGGAGGTCCTGTGTAATGATGGGGGTAGTATGTGGGAGGAGGAGGTCCTCTGTAATGATGGGGGTAGTATGTGGGAGGAGGAGGTCCTCTGTGATGATGGGGGAAGTATGTGGGAGGAGGAGGTCCTGTGTAATGATGGGGGTAGTATGTGGGAGGAGGAGGTCCTCTGTAATGATGGGGGTAGTATGTGGGAGGACGAGGTCCTGTGTAATGATGGGGGTAGTATGTGGGAGGAGGAGGTCCTGTGTAATGATGGGGGTAGTATGTGGGAGGAGGAGGTCCTGGGTAATGATGGGGGTAGTATGTGGGAGGAGGAGGTCCTGTGTAATGATGGGGGAAGTATGTGGGAGGAGGAGGTCCTGTGTAATGGTGGGGGAAGTATGTAGGAGGAGGAGGTCCTGTGTAATGATGGGGCGGAACCCAGAGGCGGCTCTTTAATTAGGCAAAGTAGGCGGCCGCATAAGGCCTTGCACTCACTTGGGGCCTCGAAGGCCTCCTAATTTGCCTCTGCTCAATCACTGTGTGCTAGATCCATGCATCTTTCTGCATGGATCTACAATTATGGGCCATGAGTGGGGCCCCCCCCGTGTCTAAGTTTTGCTTAAGGCCTTCCGAAGCCTAGAGCCGCCTCTGCCGCAACCATTCCTGTACATTTCTGCCTTGGAGGACCCGACACATCTTCTGAGTTTGGTGTCTAACTATTAAATGGCGTTGAATGTCTTCAGCCAATGGGGTGGTGGGCCCGTATTTTGGGGCCCCCCGGTGCTTCATAGCCGGTGAGTCCACTTATTATCCGATAGGTAGGTTGAAATGTAGAACCTTCGAGCTTCGCTGAGCTCCTCCGACTGCTACGTGACGTCTCCGCCGCCTGCATCTTGTTACAGAGATTAAAGTTTCTGATCTGAATTTAAATGTTCTGTGTCTTCCCTTTTATTTCCAACCAATCAACCTCGAGCAGCGTTTTGTGATTAAAGCGCGGTGTTTACAGGCAGTCGGAATCTACCATATGCGGAGTAATTGCTAAAGTGAGACTTTATTTGTACAATATTAGTGTTGCATCAACAAACACATCTGCTGCCGACTTATGGAATAGAGAAGACAGTCATATATCGCGGGGGGAAAAGCGCAACTTTCCCGGGAGAAGCCGAATCCAAGAACGCGGCGAGCGGCACGGTTTCTTTCAAAGCAGAAGACTGATAGTTATGTATTCAGGAGATCGGGGAACATCCTCTGCGATCAGAGCCGGGACAAGGGGTGGGCACAGGGGAAACGACTGCCCCTGGGTATATTGTAGGGATGGGGGGGCGCCACGAGTTCCTTCTACTATAAGGCTGACAGAAGTAGTGACAGCGGCATCACTACCTCTGTCAGCCCAGTGCTGGAAGCAGCAAGGGGAGGAGGGGAGAGCCGGGAGGAGGTGCAGGCTGTGCTCTCTCCCTCCGCCTCCTCCTCATAGGCTCACACATAATGAAGGGGTAGGGCACACTTTGGCATCCTTTCGCTTGGCACTGGATGATCCTGTCCTGACTCTGTCTATGAGGAATGAGTGTGGAAGAATCCAGCCTTTTGTCATTTCTGGCCTCACAGCTACTGAAGCTGGGGGAGCAGCTAGTCCCCCTCCCCAATACTACCCCCATCATTACACAGGACCCCTCCCCAATACTACCCCCATCATTACACAGGACCCCTCCCCCATACTACCCCCATCATTACACAGGACCCCTCCCCCATACTACCCCCATCATTACACAGGACCCCTCCCCCATACTACCCCCATCATTACACAGGACCCCTCCCCCATACTACCCCCATCATTACACAGGACCCCTCCCCTATACTACAGCCATCATTACACAGGACCCCCTCCTCCTACATACTACCCCCATCATTACACAGGACCCTCTCCCACATACTACCCCCATCATTACACAGGACCCCCTCCCCATACTACCCCTATCATTACACAGGACCCCCTCCTCCCACATACTATCCCCTTCATTACACAGGACCCCTTCCCCATACTACCCCCATCATTACACAGGACCCCCTCCTCCCACATACTACCCCCATCATTACACAGGACCCCCTCCTCCCACATACTAACCCCATCATTACACAGGCCCCCCTCCCCCCATACTACCCCCCTCATTACACAGGACCTCCTCCCACATACTACCCCCACCATTACACAGGACCCCTCCCCTATACTACCCCCATCATTACACAGGACCCCCTCCCACACATTACCCCCCCATCATTACACAGGACCTCTCCCCTATACTACCCCCTTCATTACACAGGACCCCTCCCCTATACTACCCCCTTAATTTCACAGGACCCCTCCCCTATACTACCCCCTTCATTACACAGGACCCCCTTCCCCATACTACCCCCATCATTACACAGGATCTACTCCCCCATACTACCCCCATCATTACACAGGATCTACTACCCCATCATTACACAGGACCCCCTTCTCCATACTACCCCCATAATTACACAGGATCTACTCTCCCATTCTACCCCCATCATTACACAGGCCCCCCCCCCTCCCCCATACTACCCCCATCATTACACATGACCCCCCCTCCCCCATACTACCCCCATCCTTACACAGGGCCCCCCTCCCCCATACTACCCCCATCATTACACAAAATCCCCTCCCCCATACTACCCCCATCATTACACAGGACCCCCTCCCCCATACTACTCCTATCATTATAAAGGACCCTTCAGGCCTAAAATAACAATAAAAACATCTGTGCAAAAAAAAAAGACGGCTCTGGCAGGGAAAGGGTTAACATGGGAGCGTTCCTTTAAGTAGCCGATGATGGAACACACGCAGAGATCTGTCGGCAAATAAACTTTGCTGCTGACATCTCGCCAGACTGATTTGTCTGCTTTAATGTCATGTGCGTGTGAAACGGCAGATGATAAAAAAAAAATAAAAAAATGTTTTTCGGATGTAGAAGAGAGTTAATTAGCAGGAAAGAGGAATGAGCTATGACAGGGAGACAGCGAAACGCGTGATTATTAGGAGATGGCATCTGCCGGCGGAGAGGTCCTCTGACACATCATCCGGGGGTCAGGTTCCCGTGGTGTCAAATACTCCAAATATTTGTTTATTGGAGGACTCCGAGGTCCGGGGAGGTCTAGCGGTATCATTTATAGACGGCCATTGTTTGGCGTGCGTTGGCAGAATGTGGGAGCAGGGCGCGGGGGGATTCATTACATTGTGAGCAATGGTTGTCACTCATCATTAAAAGCAGCTGTTGTGCGTCTCTCCTATACACAATCGTCACAATAAATCTTTTGTTACGCATTTTTAGGTAGATTCACGTAGGGGCGCCTAAAGTTAAGGTCGGCGTAGCCTAGCGTGCTTACACTACGCCGCCTTAAGTAAGAGAGGAAAGTACATGATTCAGAAAGCACTTAACTCCTTACTTAGGGTGGCGTAGTGTAAACACGGCGGGCGTAAGGGCGCCTAATTCAAATCGGTTGGGGGGGGGGCGTGTTTAATGCTAATGAGGCTTGACCTCACGTTTTTTGACGTTTTCTCTTACTGCGCATGCGCCGGGCGCCTACATTTCCCAGGGCGCATTGCGGCTAAGTACGGGCCTAATGATTTAGACGTGGACGTAAACAACGTAAATCCCGATTCGCGGACGACTTACGCAAACAACGTTAACATTTCGAATTTTGCGGCGGGAACGGCGGCCATACTTAACATTGGCTAGGCTACTAGAGCATAGCTCTAACTTTAGGCGGCCTATCCCTTACGGAAACAACGTAATTCGACGGCGTAGGCCTGGCGTACGTTCGTGAATTGGCGTATCCCCTCATTTACATAATCGACGCCGGTCGCAATGGAAGCGCCATCTAGCGGCCATCAGAAACATTGCAAGCTAAGATAGAACGGCGCAAGCAGGCCTATCTTAGCTTTGTTTAAGCGTATCTCTGTTTGAGCATGCGTTTAAACAAACGCCGGCGTAGATTCAGAGTTAGGTCGGCTTATCTACTGATAAGCCGGCCTAACTCTTTGTGAATCTACCTATTTGATACAATGATGCCATGCATAGTTTAACCACTTCAATACCGGGCACTTTCACCTCCTTTCCTGTCCAGGCCAATTTTCAGCATTGTGGCACTTTGAATGACAACTGCGTGGTCATGCGGCACTATACCCATATGAAATTTTGATCATTTTTTTTTCACACAAATAGAGCTTTCTTTTGGTGGTTTTTAATTACCCCTGGGGTTTTGAATTTTGTACTAAACAAAAACGAAAAAGACCAAACATTTTGAAAAAAAATAAAAACATTTTTTAGTTTGGTATAACAGGTCATTTTTCTCCTTTGTAGTGTATTAAATAAGTTGCGCTAATCAAAATATAGACCATCAATAACAAACCACAATTTTAAAAATAAAAATACTATAAAAAAAACGTATAAACATCTCATAATTCGTGAAAAATAATGAGAAGGAAGCCCTGGAAGACGTCACGTAGGACGAAACATGTCGGGGCGGAGCTACCTGATCCCAGAAGTGCAGGTGCTTTCCTTCCTGTTTGCTGGCAAACATCATTTACAGGGTGCAGGTTGTTTTAACGTTCTGTAAGTAGGTCTTGGACTTTTTCTATTAAACGGATTCATACAGTATTACACTATTGGAGTTCTCTTTCCATTTAATAATTCTGTGGGGTCACGGCCGGTCGGGATATCATAACGAGATGTAGAGAAAGAGTACATTCTATATATATATTTTTTTTTTTTTGCAGGTGTCCCCAATAGAGTCCCCCTTAATATCAGGTGTCCCCAATAGCGTCCCCCTTTACATCAGGTGTCCCCAATAGAGTCCCCCTTTACATCAGGTGTCCCCAATAGTCCCCTTTTACATCAGGTGTCCCCAGTATAGTTTCCTTTACATCATGTGTCCCCAATAATCCCCCCTTTACATCAGGTGTCCCCAATAGTCCCCCGTTACATCAGGTTTCCCCAATAGAGTCCCCTTCACATCAGGTGTCCCCAATAGTCCCCCTTTTCATCAGGTGTCCCCAATAGTCCCCCTTTACATCAGGTGTCCCCAGTAGAGTCCCCCATTACATCAGGTGTCCCCAATATAGTCTCCTTTACATCAGGTGTCCCCAGTAGAGTCCCCCTTTACATCAGGTGTGCCCAATAGTCCCCCTTTACATCAGGCGTCCCCAGTAGAGCCCCCCTTTACATCAGGTGTCCCTTATAGTCCCCCTTTACATCAGGTGTGCCCAATAGTCCCCCTTTACATCGGGCGTCCCCAGTAGAGCCCCCCTTTACATCAGGTGTCCCTTATAGTCCCCCTTTACATCAGGTGTCCCCAATAGTCCCCCTTTACATCAGGTGTCCCCAGTAGAGTCCCCAAATACATCACGTGTCCCCAATAGTCCCCCTTTATATCAGGTGTCGCCAATGGAGTCCCCCTTTACATCAGGTGTCCCCAATAGAGTCCCCCTTTACATCAGGAGTGCCCAATAGAGTCCCTCTTTACATCACATGTCCCTTGTAGGGAGGGTGCAACAAGGGACCTCCCCTATCCTTATGAGCAAGCCAGGAGTGCTCTACATAGATTTGGTTTATTTATATATATATTACATAATTTAACTTATATCCCAACATAAAAAAAGGGGACCGCCATCTTCCATTGTATTGGCGGATGATGGATCTGTAGACCGGACGCCACCTCCACTGAGTGCTTTTGGTGCAGCAGTTACGGCGGCGTGACGCGTGAGCGCCGAAGTGCGTTTATAAATGAGGACGTGATTAAGTGGCTCGTTTTCTTGTGTTGCTCCCTTCAAACGGCAAGACAGCTGCGCCGTCCTAATTAAATGTAATTAAGCCCTGGCAGATCTTCTTCCGATAGAGTTCTGGATTAGGGAGCCGCCGCCACGTAGCTCCGGGGGCCCCTGACGCACACCTGCGCGCCGCCGTGGCCGCCTTCCTTCCGCTCAATATTTCCTGACTTGTACCTGCTGCTGGAACTTGGCTAAGTACCGCTATAGAGGGTTTTATCCTCCAAACTACCGCAAGATAATAAAGAGAACTTCACCGGGGGAAGGGATTCCAATTCTCGGATTTAGAACACCCGATGGCTAAATATTGGCAAAAACAGAATTAGGTCCATGCATACTAATATGTGCATCAAGTATTTATTACCAATCACAATAATGATATAACCATCTTCTAAAATTTGAATTTCAAATAAAATAAATTCGAATTTGAATACATAAGAAAAGAATAGAATAGAAAAGAATAGAATAGAAAAAAAGAATAGAATAAACTAGAAAATAATAGAGTTTTAAAAAAAAATCGAATAAAATAGAGTGGGCCAGATCCACGAAGCAGTTACGCTGGCGTATCTATTGATACGCCACGTAACTGCTAGTTTGCTCCGGTGTATCTTTGTTTTGTATCCACAAAACAAGATACGCCTGAAGCTGGGCTAGACCCGACTGGCGTATGTCTTAGTACGCCTTCGGATCTAAGGTGCATATTTACGCTGGCCGCTAGGTGGCGCTTCCGTCGATTTCCGCGTCGAGTATGCAAATTAGCTAGATACGCGAATCCACAAATGTACGTCCGGCCGGCGCATTTTTTTACGTCATTTCCATAAGGCTTTTTTCGGCGTATAGTTACCCCTGCTATATGAGGCGTACTCAATGTTAAGTATGGACATCGTTCCAACGTCAAATTTTGAAAATTTTACGTTGTTTGCGTAAGTCGTTCGCGAATAGGGCTTTGCGTAGAATGACATTCACGTCGAAAGCATTGGCTTGTTGCGGGTTAATTTGGAGCATGCGCACTGGGATACCCCCACGGACGGCGCATGCGCCATTCAAAAAAAGCTTCATTTACGTCGGTTCAAGACGTATTAACATAAAACACGCCCCCATCTCACCCATTTGAATTGCGCGCCCTTACGCCGACACAGATACACTACGCCGCCGTAACTTACGGCGCAAATTCTTTGAGGATACAGAAAATACGCTGTAAATTACGGCGGCGGAGTGTATCTGAGATACGCTACGCCGGACGTAACAAAGCGCCGCGCTACGTGGATCTGGCCCAAAGAATATAACCATTTCCCAAAATTCAAATAGAATCAATTTGAATAGAATAGAAAATAATAGATTAGAAAATAACAGAATAGTATAAAAAAAACAGCAAAATAGAATAGAATATAAAGAATATAACCATTTACCAAAATTCAAATAGAATCAATTTGAATAGAATAGCAAAAAAGAAAGATTAGAAATCTTACAAAATTCTAATTTCAAATAGAATACATTTGAATTTGAATAAAAAAAGAACATAAAATAAAATAATATATAAATAGAAAAATATAATTAAAAAAAAGTAATAGAATTGAATAGAAAGAATATAACCATTTCCCGAAATTCAAATAGAATCAGTTCGAATAAAATAGAAAATAATAAATTAGAAAATAACAGAATAGTATAAAAAACAGCAAAATAGAATAGAATATAAAGAATATAACCATCTTCCAAAATTCTAATTTCAAATAGAATACATTTGAATTTGAATACAAAAAGAATAAAAAAAGAACCGAAAATAAAATAATAGAACAGAAAATAAAATAATAGAAAATAATATACAAATAGAAAAATATAATGATAAAAAGAATAGAATAGAATGAATTTTAGCCATTTACCAAAATTAAAATAGGATCAATTTGAATAGCATAGCAAATAATAGATTAGAAAATAACAGAATAGTATAAAAAAACAGCAAAATAGAATAGAATATAAAGAATATAACCATCTTCCAAAATTCTAATTTCAAATAGAATACATTTGAATTTGAATAAAAAAGAATAAAAAAGAACAGAAAATAAAATAATAGAACAGAAAATAAAATAGAAAATTATATACAAATAGAAAAAGATATTTAAAAAAAATAATAGCATAGAATAGAAAGAATATAACCATTTCCCGAAATTCAGATAGAATTAATTTGAATAGAATAGAAAATAATAGATTACAAAATAACAGAATAGTATAAAAAAACAGAAAAATAGAATAGAATATAAAGTATATAACCATCTTCCAAAATTCTAATTTCAAATAGAATACATTTGAATTCGAATAAAAAAAATAGAAAAGAACAGAAAATACAATAATAGAACAGAAAAAATAATAATATACAAATAGAAAAATATAATAATAATAATAAAAAATAGAATAAAATAGAAGGAATTTTAACCATTTACCAAAATTCAAATAGAATCAATTTGAATAGAATAGAAAATAATAGATTAGAAAATAACAGAATAGTATAAAAAAACAGCAAAATAGAATAGAATATAAAGAATATAACCATTTACAAAAATTCAAATAGAATCAATTTGAATAGAATAGCAAAAAATAGATTAGAAATCTTCCAAAATTCTAATTTCAAATAGAATACATTTGAATTTGAATAAAAAAGAACATAAAATAAAATAATATATAAATAGAAAAATATAATTAAAAACATGTAATAGAATTGAATAGAAAGAATATAACCATTTCCCGAAATTCAAATAGAATCAGTTCGAATAAAATAGAAAATAATAAATTAGAAAATGACAGAATAGTATAAAAAAAACAGCAAAATAGCATAAAATATAAAGAATATAACCATCTTCCAAAATTCTAATTTCAAATAGAATATATTTGAATTTGAATAAAAAAAAGAATAGAAAAGAACAGAAAATAAAATAATAGGAGACAACTGATGTAAAGGGGGACTCTATAGGGACATCTGATGTAAAGGGGGACTCTATTGGGGGCAACAGATATAAAGGGGGACTCTATTAGGGACATCTGATGTAAAGGAGGACTCTATTGGGGACACCTGATGTAAAGGAGGACTCTATTGGGGACAACCAACATAAAGGGGGGTTTGATTAGGGACAACCGATGTAAAAGGGGATTCGATTAGGGACATCTGATCTAAAGGGGCACTCTATAGGGAAATCTGATGTAAAGGGAAACTCTATAGGGACATCTGATATAAAGGGGGACTCTAACTGTGGAAACCTGATGTAAAGGGGACTCTACTGGGGACACCTGATGTAAAGGGGGACTCTTCTTGGGACATCAAATGTAAAAGGGGGACTCTATTGGGGACATCTGATGTAAAGGGGGACTCTATTGGGGACACCTAAAGTAAAGAGGGACTCTCCTGAGGACCCCTGGTGTAAAGGGGGACTCTACTGGGGACATCTGATGTAAAGGGGCACTCTATTTGGGACAACCAACATAAAGGGGGATTCGATTAGGGACATCTGCTGTAAAGGGATACTCTACTGGGGACACCTGATGTACAGGGGGACTCTACTGGGGACACCTGATGTAAAGGGGACTCTACTGGGGACACCTGATGTAAAGGGGACTCTACTGGGGACACCTGATGTACAGGGGACTCTATAGGGGACACCTGATGTAAAGGGGCACTCTACTGGGGACACCTGATGTAAAGGGGACTCTACTGGGGACACCTGATGTACAGGGGACTCTACTGGGGACACCTGATGTAAAGGGGCACTCTATTGGGGACACCTAATGTAAAGGGGCACTCTATTGGGGACACCTGATGTAAAGGGGCACTCTATAGGGACACCTGAAGTAAAGGGGCACTCTTCTGGCAAAGAAAACAAAGTGTTCAGTTAAGTAATATGTTGAGGTTAGTGAACAAAACCCCAAAAGCCAACATGGAGAGCCCCCCCCCCCCCCCCCCCGCACAGCGCCGGGTATGCTGCAACGCAATCCAGAAAAAAAAAAAGGATTGTCATCTCCCGCGAGGAAACCATTCTTCATTGGCAGAAAAAAAAACCTCTATTTAAAGTTTTCAATCCGCCAATGTAAATGCCATTGAAATCTCACTCCAGCACGTCGTTTGTCACAGCTCGGCATTAATGGAATGTTTAAAATCCATGATGTCACCGCTATTAATCACAGCGCCCGGTTCCGTGCTCCTGCACAATGTATTAATCACTCCGGCACGCCGCCGCCGCCGCGGCCTCCGCGTACAGGAGCTATGTTTAGCACCGTAAAGTATGATTTATTCAATAAAATTGGCATTATTAAAGACGAGGATGCCGGTGGAGACCCGTTTACGACAGCCGAGGAAAGGCGCCTCCGGTGGACGTTTAATCCGGACCGTTATCTCCTCTTTGGAGATAATTAACTGCGCTGTGAATATATCCTCCTCGCCGCAAACCCGTCGCCCCGTAAATATACAAGGACTTGTTTTATGCCACCTCCGCTCTAGGAATCTGGTTGGTAAGCTGCGAGACGTGAAACTTTTTTTTTAAGGCTTAAAGAATAGTGCCCCATCATTGGTGTCAGTGGGAGGAATAGTGCCCCATCATTGGTATCAGTGGGATGAATAGTGCCCCATCATTGGTATCAGTGGGAGGACTACTATCACCCCCCCTGACATCATTGGTATCAGTGGGAGGAATAGTGCCCCATCATTGGTGTCAGTGGGAGGAATAGTGCCCCATCATTGGTGTCAGTGGGAGGCATAGTACCCCATCATTGGTGTCAGTGGGAGGAAAAGTGCCCCATCATTGGTATCAGTGGGAGGAATAGTGCCCCATCATTGGTATCAGTGGGAGGAATAGTGTCCCATCATTGGTATCAGTGGGAGGAATAGTGCCCCATCATTGGTATCAGTGGGAGGAAAAGTGCCCCATCATTGTTGTCAGTGGGAGGAAAAGTGACCCATCATTGATGTCAGTGGGATGAATAGTGCCCCATCATTGTTGTCAGTGGGAGGAATAGTGCCCCATCGTTGGTGTCAGTGGGAGGAATAGTGCCCCTTCATTGGTGTCAGTGGGAGGAAAAGTACCCCATCATTGTTGTCAGTGGGAGGAAAAGTACCCCATCATTGTTGTCAGTGGAAGGAAAAGTGCCCCATCATTGGTGTCAGTGGGAGGAAAAGTACCCCATCATTGTTGTCAGTGGAAGGAAAAGTGCCCCATCATTGGTGTCAGTGGAAGGAATAGTGCCCCATCATTGGTGTCAGTGGGAGGAATAGTACCCCATCATTGTTGTCAGTGGAAGGAATAGTGCCCCATCATTGGTGTCAGTGGGAGGAATAGTACCCCATCATTGGTATCAGTGGAAGGAATAGTGCCCCATCATTGGTGTCAGTGGGAGGAATAGTACCCCATCATTGGTGTCAGTGGGAGGAATAGTGCCCTATCATTGGTGTCAGTGGAAGGATTAGTGCCCCATCATTGTTGTCAGTGGAAGGAAAAGTGCCCCATCATTGGTGTCAGTGTGAGGAATAGTGCCCCATCATTGGTGTCAGTGTGAGGAATAGTACCCCATCATTGTTGTCAGTGGAAGGAATAGTGCCCCATCATTGGTGTCAGTGGGAGGAATAGTACCCCATCATTGGTGTCAGTGGGAGGAATGGTGCCCTATCATTGGTGTCAGTGGAAGGATTAGTGCCCCATCATTGTTGTCAGTGGAAGGAAAAGTGCCCCATCATTGGCGTCAGTGGGAGAAGTAGTGTCCCATCATTGGTGTCAGTGTGAGGAATAGTGCCCCATCATTGGTGTCAGTGTGAGGAATAGTGCCCCATCATTGGTGTCAGTGTGAGGAATAGTGCTATCAGCCATAACCCCCTGATATTTTTCAGATGACAATTGGCTTTTTTGCATGAAATCGGTCTGAGCAACTAATTAGCCACTGGATCGCTTTCAGAAGCAGCAGGGAGCCGGCGTTTGTCGGGCTTACCGTTTTTACCGGCGCACCTGAGAAACGCTCCGATAGTTTGCGAGGCTGGTCATGGCGGTTACCAGAGATCGGGTCACCTCTGATCGATTCTATGGTCTTGGAGGACTGGAGCAATGTCACAACGTCCATACAAAAAACAAAGCCGCGCCAAAGAGATTCCAAACAGGTAAAATTACATTCAGGGTGTGGTGTAAATCAAGTCCATAGAATGCAATAATCAGCATATGTCTCCAATGATAATAAAGTTCATGCAGATACAGGGTCCTGGAAGCTCACACCACCCACCCTGCACCTCTGGACCCCTTTACATTACACAGCACCCTGCACCCCTTTACATTACACAGCACCCTGCACCTCTGGGCCCCTTTACATCACACAGTACCCTGCACCTCGGGACCCCTTGCATTACACAGCACCCTGCACCTCTGGACCCCTTTACATTACACAGCACCCTGCACCTCTGGACCCCTTTACATTACACCGCACCCTGCACCTCTGGACCCCTTTACATTACACAGCACCCTGCACCTCTGGGCCCCTTTACATTACACAGCACCCTGCACCTCTGGACCCCTTTACATTACACCGCACCCTGCACCTCTGGACCCCTTTACATTACACAGCACCCTGCACCTCTGGGCCCCTTTACATTACACAGCACCCTGCACCCCTGGACCCCTTTACATTACACAGCACCCTACACCTCTGGACCCCTTTACATTACACAGACACCCCCTAACAGTTCTAGACCCCCTGCATGTTACACTGGGGGGAGATATGACATGCGGCCCGCCGCAGCCCCCTGGCATACGCCCAATATGCCCTATGGCCAGTCCAGGCCTGTTCAACAGGCACCATAAGCCTTCAATGACGGATTCGACGTTTGTATGTTTTTCGCTGCTTCGTCGAATCTTCATCGTTCATGTCGAATGGTCTCCCCCAACACTGTCTCTATAATGTCGAATCTTTCCTCTTTATGTAGAATAATCTTGGACTAATAGAGTTAGGTTAGGCACATTCGACCGCAGGTTCGATAGACACAGATCGCTATTGTCAGCGTTGAATCTCCCATCTATATCCAACTGTTGTAGCAACGAGAAAACGAAAATAAAGCAATTTTTTATGTCGGATCTTTCGGATTTTCCGCGATCGTTTTCGTTTGTTAACGAAAATACACGAAATTCGGACGAAAATGCATTCGGACGAGAACGAATGCACATGTCTAGTTGATTAACTACTTAAGGACCGCCTCCTGCACATATACGTCGGCAGAATGGCACATGCACGTACAGGAGGTCCTCTTTAAGTGCCCAACCAGTCCGAAGCTCCGTGACCACGGCCGCGGGACCCGTGGACCCGATCGCCACCGGAGTCCCGCGATCGGTCCCCAGAGCTGAAGAACGGGGAGAGGTGTGTGTAAACACAGCTTTCCCGTTCTTCAATGTGGCGCCGTCATCGACCGTGTGTTTCCTAATATAGGGAACCACAATCAATGACGTCACACCTACGGCCACACCCCCCTACAGTTAGAAACAGAGATGAGGTCACACTTAACCCCTTATGCGCCCCCTAGTGGTTAACTCCCAAACGGCAATTGTCATTTTCACAGTAAACAATGCATTTTTAATGCATTTTTTGCTGTGAAAATGACAATGGTCCCAAAAATGTGTCACAATTGTCCGAAGTGTCCGCCATAATGTCGCAGTCACGAAAAAAAAATCGCTGATCGCCGCCATTAGTAGTAAAAAAAATTTTTTTAAAAATAAAACAATAAAACTATCCCCTATTTTGTAAACGCTATAAATTTTGCGCAAACCAATCGATAAACGCTTATTGCGATTTTATTTTACCAAAAATAAGTAGAAGAATACGTATCGGCCTAAACTGAGGAAAATTTTTTTTTTTTATATATATATTTTTGGGGGATATTTATTACAGCAAAAAGTAAAAAATATTGCATTTTTCTCAAAACCGTCGCTCTATTTTTGTTTATAGCGCAAAAAATTAAAACCGCAGAGGTGATCAAATACCACCAAAAGAAAGCTCTATTTGTGGGGAAAAAAAGAACGCCAATTTTGTTTGTGAGCCACGTCGCACGACCGCGCAATCGTCAGTTAAAGCGACGCAGTGCTGAATCGCAAAAACTGGCCGGGTCCTTGACCTGCCTAAAGGTCCGGGTCTTAAAGCGGGAGTTCACCCAATTCCTTTTTTTTTTCTATTTTCCCCTTAGCTTCCTGCTCGTTTTGTCTAGGGGAATCGGCTATTTGTTTTAAAATATGATCCGTACTTACCCGTTTTCGAGATGCATCTTCTCCGTCGCTTCCGGGTATGGGTCTTCGGGAGCGGGCGTTCCTTCTTGATTGACATTCTTCCGAGAGGCTTCCGACGGTCGCATCCATCGCGTCAATCGTAGCCGAAAGAAGCCGAACGTCGGTGCGGCTCTATACTGCGCCTGCGCACCGACGTTCGGCTTCTTTCGTAAAATCGTGACGCGATGGATGCGACCGTCGGAAGCCTCTCGGAAGACTGTCAATCAAGAAGGAACGCCCAGTCCCGCAGCCCATACCCGGAAGCGACGGAGAAGATGCATCTCGAAAACGGGTAAGTACGGCACATATTTTAAAACAAATTGCAGATTCCCCTAGACAAAACGAGCATCCATCTAAGGGGAAAATGTGTTCGCTGTGGGTGAACCTCCGCTTTAAGTGGTTAAGGGGGAAAGGGAGGAATCAGGGAAGGCGGAATAAACTTCAGGTTTAAGGTTCAGGTTTCAGGAATGACTCCGTGTCCTCATTCAATCCCGTCACATGCAGGCCGCGGTCTTCCGGCTCGTTTTTATCGAATCCCGCGGGGGAAATATCCTTCGCCGTGTTTAACAACCAGGAGTATCCTTATACAGTAAAGCACTTTACAGTGCTCCGTGCCAATCGACTGGCGTAATAGAGAGAGCATTGTTGGATGGCGACTGACAGAAGAGATTATTGTCAGCGGTGAACAAAGCGAGGGAGAAGCAGCTATTGTACGGGGTGCTTGTTCAATTCACATCGCCGCGTTCCGCTTCTGTGCAAGGTCTCCTATCAATGTTACGTGGTTTTTTTTTTTTTTGGTTTTGTTTAAGTCTCTTACTGGTATTGATATTTTGAAGCCAGAGGGATTGGATAAAGCGGGCCCATTTTTCATGCCTCAGTAGTTTCACACTTCTGTGTCCGGGAGATCTCGAGCTGAAATGGATTTGTTTCTATGGGAAGCTGTTGGGAGATTTGACTCGTTTTGTCTTGACGTCTTTTAAACGTTCTGGGTCACCTGGCCCGGGCAGACGGAGGTACCGGGGAGAGGCTAATAGGGTTTATATAGAAGCTGCTGGGCATGGCGAGCCAGCAGGAGAGTCATAGCATTACAGTTACGAAATCCATTGCATACTTTTTAAAGCGGGGGTTCACCCTTAGAGGGCACTTTTTCCCCTTAGATGGATGCTCGTTTTCTCTAGGGGAATCGGCTATTTGTTTTAAAATATGATCCGTACTTACCGTTTACGAGATGCATCTTCTCCGCCGCTTCCGGGTATGGGCTGCGGGAATGGGCGTTCCTTCTTGATTGACAGTCTTCCGAGAGGCTTCCGACGGTCGCATCCATCGCGTCACGATTTTCCGAAAGAAGCCGAACGTCGGTGCGCAGGCGCAGTATAGAGCCGCACCGACGTTCGGCTTCTTTCGGCTACGAGTGACGCGATGGATGCGACCGTCGGAAGCCTCTCGGAAGACTGTCAATCAAGAAGGAACGCCCAGTCCCGCAGCCCATACCCGGAAGCGACGGAGAAGATGCATCTCGAAAACGGGTAAGTACGGCACATATTTTAAAACAAATTGCAGATTCCCCTAGACAAAACGAGCATCCATCTAAGGGGAAAATGTGTTCGCTGTGGGTGAACCTCCGCTTTAAGTGGTTAAGGGGGAAAGGGAGGAATCAGGGAAGGCGGAATAAACTTCAGGTTTAAGGTTCAGGTTTCAGGAATGACTCCGTGTCCTCATTCAATCCCGTCACATGCAGGCCGCGGTCTTCCGGCTCGTTTTTATCGAATCCCGCGGGGGAAATATCCTTCGCCGTGTTTAACAACCAGGAGTATCCTTATACAGTAAAGCACTTTACAGTGCTCCGTGCCAATCGACTGGCGTAATAGAGAGAGCATTGTTGGATGGCGACTGACAGAAGAGATTATTGTCAGCGGTGAACAAAGCGAGGGAGAAGCAGCTATTGTACGGGGTGCTTGTTCAATTCACATCGCCGCGTTCCGCTTCTGTGCAAGGTCTCCTATCAATGTTACGTGGTTTTTTTTTTTTTTGGTTTTGTTTAAGTCTCTTACTGGTATTGATATTTTGAAGCCAGAGGGATTGGATAAAGCGGGCCCATTTTTCATGCCTCAGTAGTTTCACACTTCTGTGTCCGGGAGATCTCGAGCTGAAATGGATTTGTTTCTATGGGAAGCTGTTGGGAGATTTGACTCGTTTTGTCTTGACGTCTTTTAAACGTTCTGGGTCACCTGGCCCGGGCAGACGGAGGTACCGGGGAGAGGCTAATAGGGTTTATATAGAAGCTGCTGGGCATGGCGAGCCAGCAGGAGAGTCATAGCATTACAGTTACGAAATCCATTGCATACTTTTTAAAGCGGGGGTTCACCCTTAGAGGGCACTTTTTCCCCTTAGATGGATGCTCGTTTTCTCTAGGGGAATCGGCTATTTGTTTTAAAATATGATCCGTACTTACCGTTTACGAGATGCATCTTCTCCGCCGCTTCCGGGTATGGGCTGCGGGAATGGGCGTTCCTTCTTGATTGACAGTCTTCCGAGAGGCTTCCGACGGTCGCATCCATCGCGTCACGATTTTCCGAAAGAAGCCGAACGTCGGTGCGCAGGCGCAGTATAGAGCCGCACCGACGTTCGGCTTCTTTCGGCTACGAGTGACGCGATGGATGCGACCGTCGGAAGCCTCTCGGAAGACTGTCAATCAAGAAGGAACGCCCGCTCCCGAAGACCCATACCCGGAAGCGACGGAGAAGATGCATCTCGAAAACGGGTAAGTACGGATCATATTTTAAAACAAATAGCCGATTCCCCTAGACAAAACGAGCAGAAATCTAAGGGGAAAAGAGAAAAAAAAAAGGAATTGGGTGAACTCCCGCTTTAAGACCCGGACCTTTATGCAGGTAAAGGACTTGGCCAGTTTTTGCGATTCGGCAATGCGTCACTTTAACTGACAATTGCGCGGTCGTGCGACGTGATTTCCAAACAAAATTGGCGTCCTTTTTTCCCCACAAATAGAGCTTTCTTTTGGTGGTATCTGATCACCTCTGCGGTTTTTATTGTTTGCGCTATAAACAAAAACAGAGCGACAATTTTGAAAAAAATTCAATATTTTTTACTTGTTGCTATAATAAATATCCCCCAAAAATATATTTTTTCCTCAGTTTAGGCCGATACGTATTCTTCTACATATTTTTGGTAAAAAAAAATTGCAATAAGCGTTTATCGATTGGTTTGCGCAAAATTTATAGCGTTTACAAAATAGGGGATAGTTTTATTGCATTTTTATTAATAATTTTTTTTTTACTACTAATGGCGGCGATCAGCGATTTTTTTCGTGACTGCGACATTATGGCGGACACATCGGACAATTTTGACACATCTTTGGGACCATTGTCATTTTCACAGCAAAAAAATGCATTAAAAATGCATTGTTTACTGTGAAAATGACAATTGCAGTTTGGGAGTTAACCACAGGGGGGCGCTGAAGGGGTTAAGTGTGACCTCATCTGTGTTTCTAACTGTAGGGGGGTGTGGCTGTAGGTGTGATGTCATTGATTGTGTTTCCCTATATCAGGGAACACACGATCAATGTCAGCGCCACAGTGAAGAACGGGGAAGGTGTGTTTACACTCAGCTCTCCTCGTTCTTCAGCTCCGGGGACCGATCGCGGGACTCCAGCGGCGATCAGCGGGCGCGGTCACGGAGCTTCGGACCGGGTCGCGGCCACGACCCATGGCTGGGCATTTAACAATCACATACAGGTACATGATTGTGCCCAGCCGTGCCATTCAGCCAACGTATATCGGCGTTAGGTGGTTAAACTGTCGTTTTTAACCTCAGATTCCACAATCTGTACATAACTACTTATGTTGGGAGAACACAAATCTACTTTAGATTTAGATTTAGTGCGGGGAACTAGGAGCGCACAAAGGGCCGCCATCAGGAATTTTGGAGCCCCTTACATAGCTTCAGGCATGGGCCCCCTGGAGCAGAGAACCGGGGGGGTGCAGCCCCCTTTAAATTGAGAAGTGGGGGCGCTGCCGCAAATTGACGAGCGGGGAGCTGCCACCGCTAATTGAGAAGCGGGGGGGGCGTGAATTAAGAACCACAAATTGGTTGCCTTGGGGACATCTGGGCCCCTTACAAAAAAAAAAAGAAATTAAAAATATATATATATATATATATAAAAAAAATATACAAAAAATGGGGGGTTTGTTTATTTCATCCCATCCTTAGTTGTTTTCTTCCTTCTTTATTTTCCTCCTGCTTTACTTCCTTTCTTTCTCCCTTATTTCCTTCCTTCATTCCTTTCTACCTTTCTTCCTTTCTTCTTCTTTCCCTCCCTATCTCCCTTCCTCCCTTCCTATCTCCCTTTCTTCCAACCCCTTTTCCCTTCCTTTCTTCTTCTTTCCCTCCCTATCTCCCTTCCTCCCTTCCTATCTCCCATCCTTCCAACCCCTTTTCCCTTCCTTTCTTCCTTCCCGCCCTGCTCCCTTTCTACCCTTCCCTCTCAGTACTTTTCTCCCATTTCCATCCTCAGTTTTTTCCCTTTTTTCTTTCTTTCCTTTCTTCCTTCCTTGCTCTTTCTCTTACTACCTCTCTTCCTTCCTTTCTTCCTCCCTTCCTTCCTTCTTTCCTTCCTCTCTCTCTCTCTTCCTATGATTCTTCTTTTCTTTTCTCTTCTTTCTTTCTTTCTTATTTCCGTCCTTCCTCCCTCTCTCTTCCTACCTTTCTTTCTTCCTTCCTCCTGCACTTCTTTCCTTCCTCATTTACTTCCTCTCTCTCTTCCTGCCATTCTTCTTTTCTTTTCTCATGTTTCCTTCCTTCCTTCCTCTCTTCCTTCCTCTAGCTTCTAGCCCTTCCTTTTTTTCTATTCCTTTAGCCCTTTCACCCTTCCTTCTTTTCTTCAATCCTCTTTCCCTTATTTCCTGTCCTCATTCCTTCCTTTCTCAATTTCTTCTTTCCTTCTTTCCCTCCTCTCTCCCTCCTTGCTTCCTTTCTATCCCTCAAAACCAGAAAAGTTCTTTCCTCTCCACCCTCAGTTTTTCTTCCTTCCTTCCGTCCTTCCTCCCTCTCTCTTCTTACCTTTCTTTCTTCCTTCCTCCTGCCCTTCTTTCCTTCCTCATTTCCTTCCTCTCTCTCTTCCTGCCATTCTTCTTTTCTTTTCTCCTGTTTCCTTCCTTCCTTCCTCTCTTCCTTCCTCTAGCTTCTAGCCCTTCCTTTTTTATTATTCCTTTAGCCCTTCCACCCTTCCTTCTTTTCTTCAATCCTCTTTCCCTTATTTCCTGTCCTCATTCCTTCGTTTCTCCATTTCTTCTTTCCTTCTTTCCCTCCTCTCTCCCTCGTTGCTTCCTTTCTATCCCTCAAAACCAGAAAGGTTCTTTCCTCTCCACCCTCAGTTTTCCTTCCTTCCTTCCTTCCTTCCTTCCTTCCTTCCTCCCTTCCATCCTCCCTCCCTCCCTCCCTCCGTCCCTTCCTTTCTTCCCTTTTTTCTTTTCCTTTTCTTAAACCAGTATTTTTCTTAGCCATCCCTCCAGTGCTGCTCTTCCTCTATTTAAGCTCCATGCACATTATTGCCTCATAATTCAATGTGAGTCGGTTTTGTTCTTTGGACAAATTATTATCTTTTCTCAGAATCTTCCACCTGGGATGTTCATTCTGTACAGTGGAAATATAATGTATTTGTGAAATGACTGCTCAGTCGCTTTGTTCATTTCCAGTTTTCGTTTTGTGATTTCTTTTCCTCCCCGTTCTTTAAGTGTTCTCTCTACTCCTCCGCCAGTCCCCAAATCCCACCGAGCATCAGTGATCCATGCAACGCTGAACGTGGCGCAGCCACCAAATGGAGACAAACGGCGACTCTCCCACATTGTGACTCTATGAGCTTTAAAATTCAAGTTTGGTGCTTTGTTTTATTTTATTTTCATTGGCTTTTATGTTTTGTATTTCAGGTTATGACTATATAATGTAGGAAGGAGGAGGCCGAGACCTACGAGTTCATTGTTGCCTGCGCTGACATCCCTGGGGCTAGATTCAGGTAGCTGCGTGCGATCTTACGGCGGCGCAGCGTATCGTATTTACGCTGCGCCGCCGTAAGTTTGAGAGGCAAGTGCTGTATTCACAAAGCACTTGTCTCCTAAATTACGGCGGCGTAGCGTAAATGGGGCCGGCGTAAACGCGCATAATACAAATGATGACGAGGGGGGCGTGTTTTATTTAAATTAATGGTGACCCCGCGTATTTTACGTTTTTTACGAACGGCGCATGCGCTGTTCGTGAAAGAATCCCAGTGCGCATGCTCGAAATTTCACCGTAACTCGTCATTGCTTTCGACGTGAACGTAAATTACGTCCAGCCCTATTCGCGAACGACTTACGCAAACGACGTAAAAAATTCAAATTTCGAAGCAGGAACGACGTCCATACTTAACATTGGCTGCGCCTCCTAATAGCAGGAGCAACCTTACGCCGAAAAAGCCTAACGTAAACAATGTAAATAAATTGCGCCGGCCGTACGTACGTTTGTGAATCGGCGAATCTAGGTCATTTGCATATTCTACGCCTAAAACAACGGAAGCGCCCAGCGTAATATTGCACACAATTATACGCCGCCGTATTCAAGTTACGTCGGCGGAGGAAGCCTATTTTTTGAACGTATCTGCCTTTGATAATCAGCGTAATGATACGACGGCACAGATTTGAAATTACGGCGGCGTATCTGGAGATACGCCGCCGTATCTGCTACCTGAATCTAGCCCCTGGTGTGTCTGTAGGACAGGAAGTGAAGACTTCCCAAAAACTAGATGTATGTATGGGCCGGTTCACACCAGGATTACGCAGAAACACATGCCATGTTCCGTTTGTTTTCAGCATATTTTGTGCACTGCAATTTTGCAGTCTGTTCATTAGGGATGGGCCAAATCCCCCCCCCCCTGCAAACAGGCAAAAAGTTTGTGCAAACCCTATTAAAGTCTATGAGAAACGAACATGAAAAATCTAAAGTGCTAATTTTAAAGGCTTATATGCAAGTTATTGCTATAAAAGTGTATGGGGACCGGGGTCCTGTACCAGGGGACATGTATCAATGCACAAAAGTTTTTTTCAGGAGCAGTAATTTTAATAATGATTAAAAAGTGAAACAATAAAATGTTTATATTTCTTTAAATGTCACGCCTGAGGGGTCCCCTTAGTCTGCCTGTAAAGTGGAGCATCTGTGTTATGTGTACAAAAGTGCCACAGCAAAATACAATTTCTAAAGGAAAAGATGTACTGTAATTTAAACTTGCTCGTGACTGTAATGTATTGCCCGGTCCAGGCAATATAGATAAAAATCAAGGTAAAAAACGGCGTGGATTCCCCCCACCCCAGTCCTTACCAGGCCCTTCAGGTCTGGTATGGATTTTAAGGGGAACATTTTTAGGAAAATTGTCGTGGAGTCCCCCCAAAATCCATACCAGACCCTTATCCGAGCAAGCAGCCTGAAGGACAGAATGGGTGGGTGAGCGAGCACCCCCCCCCCCTGAACCATACCAGGCCACCTGCCCTCAACATGGGGAAGGTGCTTTGGGGTCCCCCCCAAAGCACTGTGGGCTAGATTCAGATAGATTAGCGGATCTTTAGATCCGTGTAATCTATCTGATTTACGATCCGCCGGCGCAAATTTGAGAGGCTAGTGCTGTATTCAGAAAGCACTTACCTCAAACCTTGCGCCGGCGGATCGTAACTCCCCCGGCGGAATTCAAATTCCGCGGCTAGGGGGAGTGTAGTATTTAAATCAGGCGCGTCCCCGCGCCGATTTAAATGCGCATGCGCTGTCCGTGAATTTTCCCGGTGTGCATTGCTCCCAATGACGTCGCTAAGACATCATTGGTTTCGGCGTGAACGTAAATTACGTCCATCCGTATTCGCGACAGACTTACGCAAACAACGTAAAAATTCAAAACTCGGCGCGGGAACGATGGCCATACTTAAAATTGGATACACCGCATATAGCAGGGGTAAGTATACGCCAGAAAAAGCCGAACGCAAACGACGTAAAAAAAAAGCGACGGGCGGGCGTTCGTTTCTGAATCGGCGGAAATCGGATTTTGAATATTCGTCGCGTAAAAAAACGAAGCGCCACCTAGCGGCCGGCGGGAGATTGCAGCCTAAGATCCGACGGTGTAAGTCACTTACACCTGTCGGATCTAAGGGAGATCTATGTGTAACTGATTCTTATGAATCAGTCGCATAGATCCGACCGTGGGAACTCAGAGATCTGAATCTCCCCCAGTGTCTCTATGTTGATGGGGACAAGTGCCTCATCCCCACTACCCTTGCCCGGTGGTTGTGGGGGTCTGCGGGTGGGGGGCTTATGGAATCTGGAAGGACCCTTTAGCAAGGGCCCCCTGATCCCACCCCTTTATGTGAATGGGTATGGGTACATTGTACCCCTACCCATTCACCCAAAAGTGTCAAAGAGTAAAAAACACAAAAGACAGTTTTTGCCAATTCCTTTATTTAAAAAAAAAAAAAAAAGGTTCTCGCAATGTACATCTATCGCCAATCACGCCGCATGGCAGAACCGAAAAATAGAAAAAGAAAGAAAAGAAAAAACTCTGCCCCCATAGGAGGCCTCCCAGCGACTGTTGCCTTTTCGCTGTGACAGCTGTATTATAGGCAAGGGCGGGGCAACCCCCTGACGTAACCGAATGACCCCGCCCTTCTCTGAAGGCACATGCTGTCAGATAGGGCAGGGTCACTCAATTACATCACTGGGTGGCCCTGCCCTTGCCTATATAACAGCTGTCACATCAAAAAGACAGCAGTCGGCATGACGCCTCCCATCGAGGTGGAGCTTCTTTTTTTTCAATTTTTCGGGTCGTCTGCGCCGTGATTGAAGATGGATGGACATCGCGGGGGAATTTTTTTCTCTTTTTTAATAGAGGAATTGTCAAGAACTGTCTTTTGTGGTTTTCACACTTTTTTTAATATAGACCTACCCGAGGAACCTTGGACAATTTCATGGAGTAAATATACCGTTAAAGAAGTATAGAAACTCAATTATAATACACATGATGAATGCCGCAAAAAGTTTGATATCGAAAAAATAGATAGAAGTAGAAAGCCCTAAGATAGAGGAATGGTTTGACAAGATGGAAGAGATACGGAACATGGAATACCTAAGACATAGTTATGAAGATACTAGAGAGGGATTCTCTAAGAGATGGGAAGGTTGGAAAAAGTTTAAATTAACAAAGAAATACAGTGAAATTAAGAGTGTGCAGTGAGGAGGGGGAGGGAAATTAGAGGGATAGGGGGAATAGGCAAAAGGTTGGTTGGGGGGTGGTGGGTGGAAAGATCCACTGGAAATATTTTAATGTATATTCCCACTGGGGTGGGAAATGTGTTTGTTTTTTTATCAATTTTAAAGATAAAATATAAATATAAAAAATAAAAAAAAAGAAGAGAAAGGGTGAAACAAGTCCAGATTCAGAGAGGAATCAATTGATCTCTTACCAATTGGCCAAGGAAACTATCACCTGGCAACTAAATTTGATAGCAACCCTGCCTAAACATGAGGATGCTACATATATATATATATATATATATATATATATATATATATATATATATATATATATATATATATATATATATGTATATATACAGTATGGCCCAGATTCACAGAGAGCGAGCGCACATTACGCCACCGTAGCGCAAACCAATGTACACCACGCCGACGCAGCACAGAGAGGCAAGCATGGAATTCAGGAAGCCAGTGCTCCCCACGCTGCGTCGGCGTGGCGTAGGTTTCGAAGGCGCAGACCGGCGTAGGTGGAAGTGGGCTTGACCCATGCAAATGAGGTGTGACCCCATGCACATGATGGTCTGAGCGCCAGACAAGTATGTTTAACGAGCTGTGCATGCGTCGTGCCGTGGACGCATCCCCCTGCGCATGCTCACAACCACATCGGAACAACTGCCTAAGATACGCCGGATAACTGCCTACGCCATGAACGTATCTTACGCCCAGCAAGACTCACGTCCAACGTAAACTACGTAAAATACGCCGGCTTGTATTCCTTGGTGCAGACCTTTGCATGTTTGCTCCTGGGTTACACCTCCTTTATGGGGCTTAACTTTACGCCGGACATACAACTTACGCGCACCACTCGTAGCCTGCGTCGGACGCACGTAAGTTTGTGAATCGCCGTATTTTCCTCTTTTGCATATTTGAATGGCTGATCAATGGGAGCGCCACCATGCGTCCAGCCTAAATGTGTGCCCACTCTACGCCGGCGTAGGCAAGTTACGTCGGCGGGATTAAGCCTGTTTTTAGGCGCATCTTGGTTTGTGGGTCCGGCGCACAGATACGACGGCGCACATTTGCACTTACGTCGGCGTATCTTGAGATACGTCGGCACAAGTGCTTTGTGAATCCGGGCCAATATATATAAATTATATTATTTATATATGGATTTTAGGTTTACTTATGAGCATGTAATCTGTACATTTAGTTGTTAGCCTGGGGTTCAAGTTTAAATATTCCCCTATGTCCAGCAGCACCGTGAATGGCTCTATCTCCAGCAGTCATCTACTTTGTGTTCATATAGTCCAGCCATAGAAGGAAGATATTTAAAGAGTTCATTTCCTTAACATTTATATGAACAGTTCAGCCCATAAACCGGATGAAAAGCCATTAACTTTGCCGTACGCGCCATTAATTTTTATCGTCTTTAATGAAACAATGGCTGCTTTGGCTTCCTTGGACCCGGTTTCACGCTCAACCCAGCCTCCCATGGACCAATAAGCAGAGTCCTCTGTAAAAGTAACAAAGCCGTGTCAAAAATAAAAAAAAATAAAAAATAAAAAAAATGCAAAGAGGGGGCAAGATAGATAGAAGGGACATAAAAGAGCCGGACACAGCGTCTTGTGTTATTACTACCCATTAAGTTTAATTAGATTGTTTTAATGTAGCAAGAATTTCATACTGTGAAGATACATAGCTCATAACCTCTGGACTCCATAACGGCACTGAGTTCCATCCGGAGAATTCTAGAAAATATTCTTAATGTTTTTAACTTTTAGAGGAGAAAGACAGAGAATTACACTTCATGATGAGATTTGCTTGTAAACGGTGGACCGGAATGAAATAAACAAAGTTTTATTGGTCCTTTTTTTTTTTAAATAAAAGAGCTTTAGAATAGTTTTAGCAAATCACTAACACTTTGCGAGAGCCGATATCTAGGGACCGGACGGGTTTCCCAGACAGGCACTGCTTGTGGTTGTTGGGTTTTTCTTAACCACTTACACACGACCGGATCTGTCCGTTGGGATTTATCCGCGGATTAGTTCTAGCAGACAAATCCGGTCGTGTGTATGGCCTAGCGGACATTTTTCGGCGGACATTTGTGCAGCCGACCGGTTTTCAAGCGAAAAAAAATTTCTTAGCATGCTAAGAAATCTATCCGCTGGAAACCTGTCCGTCTGACTTATCCGGTCGTCTGTACAGACTCACCAGATAAATCCGGCCGATCCCCATCCCTCGCATGCGTCGAAGTGATTCGACGCATGCGTGGAAGTATTTACCTTCCAGGGCCACGTCACCGCGTATGTTTTCCGCGGGGATTTTGATCTGATGGTGTGTACAGCCCATCAGATCAAAATCCGGAGCAGAAATGTCCGCTGGAAACGGTCCGGCGGACCGTTTTCATCAGATATCCGCTCGTGTGTACAGGGCCTTAAGGACCTTGCCTGTTTTTCAGATTTGTAGCCAGATTCACGTAGAGATACAACGGCGTATCAGTAGATAATCTGCGCCGTTGTATATTTAAGTGTATTCTCAAATTGAGATACGCTTAAATGTAGCTAAGGTACGACCGCCGGCGCCGGCGTATCTTAGCTGTCTGTTTACGCTGGCCGCTAGGGGCATGTACACTGATTTACGCCTAGAATGCGTAAATCAGCGAAATACGCCTATTCACATACGCTTGCCCGTCGCAGTAAAGATATGCCGTTTACGTAAGGCGTTTTCAGGCGTAAAGTTACTCGAACAAATAGCTGGCCTAGCCAATGTTAAGTATGGACGTCGTTCCCTCGTTGAATTTTGAAAATTTTACGTCATTTGCGTATGTTTTCTGTGAATGGGGCTGGACGTAATTTACGTTCACATCGAAACCAATAAGTCCTTGCGGCGTACTTTGGAGCAATGCACACTGGGATATGTACACAGACGGCGCATGCACCGTTCATTAAAAACGCCGGCCTATTTACGATACGCCGCCGTAAATTAGGAGGCAAGTGCTTTGTGAATACAGCACTTGCCTCTCTGACTTACAGCGGCGTAGTGTAAATACGATACGCTACGCCTGCACAAAGATAAGCCAGTCTTTCTGAATCTGGCTATATATATATATATATATATATATATATATATATATATATATATATATATATATATATATATATATATATATATATATATATATATTTTTTTTTCTAACACCCTAGAGAATAAAATGGCAGTCATTGCAATACTTTTTGTCACACCGTATTTGCGCAGCGGTCTTACAAGCGCACTTTTTTTGGAAAATATTAACTTTTTTTAATTAAAAAATAAGACAACAGTAAAGTTAGCCCAATTTCTTTTTATATTGTGAAAGATAATGTTACGCCGAGTAAAATGATACACATTGCAAAAAATACCCTGGTCATTAAGGGGGGGGTAAAACCTTCTGGAGCTGAAGTGGTTAAACAAAACTTTAAAGTAAATAGTAAGAGGACAGAACATTTTTAATCAAATTCGTGTTGATTTAAAACAAAAGCTAATTGCAGTAGAAGAGTACAAACTGTCATTGTGACAAAGTCAGTTGCGTGAGCGGGAGTGAGACACGGTCTGTGTAAACAATAGTATAATCAGGATGAATCTGATCTTTCTGCCATACGTCTTCTATGACCTTAATTATGTTTGCGGATTCTTTTCAATGAAAAAGAGATTGAAAATGAAAAGAAAAGAATGTGCTGAAAATACGTACCGTAAAATATGTACCGTATTTTCCGGCGTATAAGACGACTTTCTGGATGCAAAAACATGCATCCACAGTCGGGGGTCGTCTTATACGCCGGGTATGATCTCAATACTCACTTTTTTTTTCCCAGCGGTGACAGTCCCCCATGCTGCGAGCGCGAGCGTGAATGATTTCAAAGCCGCGCCTTCTCTTCAGAGTGTTCTGTGATAGGAGGAACAAAAATCTTCCCAGCAGCGCCTCTGTTCTGTGTTCCTCCTATCACAGATGCCTTCTCATCCTCGGACGAGATGAGAAGACGTCCGTGATAGGCGGAAAACAGAACAGAGGCGCTGCTGGGAAGATTTTTGTGCCGTCTATCACAGAACACTCTGAAGAGAAGGCGCGGCTTTGAAATCATTCACGCTCACGCTCGCAGCATGGGGGACTGTCACCGCTGGAAAAAAAAAAGTGAGTGTTATTGCACTGGGGGGGCAACAAGTTCAGGCACAGTGGGGGCAAGTGATGACACAGTGAGAGGCAAGTGAGGGGCAAGTGATGGCAATGTGGGGGCATGTAATGGCACAATGGCAATGTGGGGGCATGTAATGGCACAGTGGCAATGTGGGGGCATGTAATGGCACAGTGGCACAGTCTGGGCAGTAATGTAATGGCACAGTCTGGGCATGTAATGGCACAGTCTGGGCATGTAATGGCACAGTGAGGAATGTAATGGCACAGTGAGATTTGAAAAAGCCTGTTCCTGTCAGCGGTTCTGGCTCCCCCTCAGCTTCCAGAAAGACTAGTAAGAAGGGGGTAGTCTTATACAGTGAGTATATCCCAAAATCAAAATTTTTCCTGGAAAATTAGGGGGTCGTCTTATACGCCCAGTCGTCTTATACGCCGGAAAATACGGTATATATGTTTTTACGTCTAAGCGTCTATCTATGCCTTTCAATGCCTTCATGACATATCCATGGTTTAATTAAATTGTGTGTTATTCAAATTGTATTAATTTTCTCTTTGTATACAGCTGCGCTTTGATCCCACCCAGGTGTACTACAACAGCGAATTAATATTCGCTGTTGAAACACTGATCCTCAATCCAGCCATTTAGAAGCGGGTGTGAGACCCTTTTTCCGATTGGCCGAAAAGAGAAGACTCACGATTGGCCGGAGGAGAAAACAGAAGCCGCCACCGCCACAGTCGTTGTGATGTCCTGTGGAGAGCAGGAGAATGGTAGGTCACCACCGTGATGAGCCGTGGAGAGCAGGAGAACAGTAGGCCGCCACCGCGATGAACCGTGGAGAGCAGGAGAACGGTAGGCCGCCCCCGTGATTAACCATGGAGAGCATGAGAACGGGAGGCCGCTGCCGTGATGACCTGTGGAGAGCAGGAGAATGGGAGGCCACCATCGTGATGACCTGTGGAGAGTAGGATAACGGTAGGCCGCCCCCGTGATTAACCGTGGAGAGCAGGAGAACGGGAGGCCGCTGCCGTGACGACCTGTGGAAAGCAGGAGAACGGTAGGTCACCACCGTGATGAACCGTGGAGAGCAGGAGAACGGTAGACCGCCACCGCGATGAACCGTTGAGAGCAGGAGAACGGTAGGCCACTGCCGTGATGACCTGTGGAGAGCAGGAGAACGAGAGGCCACCACCGTGATGACCTGTGGAGAGTGGGAGAACGGTAGGCCACCACCGTGATGACCTGTGGAGAGTAGGAGAACGGTAGGCCACCACCGTGATTAACCGTGGAGAGCAGGAGAATGGGAGGCCGCTGCAGTGACGACCTGTGGAGGGCAGGAGGACGGTAGGCCACCGCCGTGATGACCTGTGGAGAACAGGAGGCTGCTACCGTGATGACCTGTGGACAGCAGGAGAACGGGAGGCCACCTCCATGATGAATCGTGGAGAGCAGGAGAACGGTAGGTCGCCACCGTGATGAACCGTGGAGAGTTGGAGAATGGAAGGCCGCCGCCATGATGACCTGTGGAGAGCAGAAGAATGGGAAGCCACTGCGTGATGATCTGTGGAAAGCAGGAGAATGGGAAGCCGCCGCCGTGATGAACCGTGGAGAGCAGAAGAATGGTAGGCCGCCACTGTGATTAACCGTGGAGAGCAGGAGAACAGGAGGCCGCTGCCGTGATGACCTGTGGAGAGCAGGAGAACAGGAGGCCACCGATGTGATGACCTGTGGAAAGCAGGAGAATGGTAGGCTGCCACTGTGATGACCTGTGGAGAGCAGAAGAACGGGAGGCTGCCACCACGATGAACCGTGGAGAGCAGAACGGGAGGCTGCCGCTGTGATGGCCCATGGAGAGCAGGAGAACGTCGCCGTGATGACCCCTGGAGAGCAGAAGAATGGGAGACCACCGCCCTGATGACCCGTGGAGAACAGAAGAATGAGAGACCACCGCCGTGATGACCCGTGGAGAGCAGAAGAATAGGAGGCCGCCGCCATGATGACCCGTGGAGAGCAGAAGAATGGGAGGCCGCCATCCATGATGACCCCTAGAGAGCAGGCGAATGGGAGGCCGCCGCCATGATGACCTGTGGAGAGCAGTAGAACGGGAGGCCGCCACTGTGATGAACAGTGGAGAGCTGGAGAATGGGAGGCCGCCGCTGTGATGTGTCCATTCAGTAATAGAAAAAATGGTACAGGGTTGTAAAACCAGCAAACAGATGGAGTATGCATTACCTCATATTCAAAGGACAAAATACCCCCATGTAAAGGATCCCAAGAAACACAATAAATATAAGAAGCTCCTTACCAACCTATATGGATCAAAAAGCATGAGTCTGACTGGTCATTAATGTCCATATTGCCCCCAGGAAAATAATCGCCATAAAGCTGTCCCATTCCCCCTATATATAAGGGCAATTATAGGGGCTGGCCAAGCGAGACTCCTCCCCTATGCCCAACACACTGAAATTCAGCCATGGCGGGACACGAGTGGTTGTGTTTCCAGGTCCTGCAATCTCAAAAGGGTAAATGCAGTAGATCCAAAAAGGTAAATACAGTAGATATTCAAGGGTCAGTCCATCCAAAGACAGGTGGACTTTAAAAAACTGAGTCACCTAGTTGCTTGTTAAGCAACGTATCTGTGGTGGACTTAAGTATTGAGATTTTTTTTGAGAAATTCCTTCATTCAGCCATTTTCCAGCAACAATAATGGTCTTTCTTGTTGTATTTTCCATCATGTAAAGAAGCAAAACCCCAACAAGGGACTCCTTTTAATGTTTGCAACAGGTAGGTGGACCTAGAAATTAACGCTGAGGTTTCACCACCAGAATCCCCAAGAGATTTGATAAGCCAGTTGGTGACTGAATCTGTCGGCATCTACCAAAGGCCAAAATGTAACTTTTGTAGGAACTAACCCTTTAGATTCCACAGTTTTGTGGTCCACATGGACTTACCTTCCCTTACTCTGCTATGCACAAGATGGATTTTAAGACTAAAGGGGGCACGGCATGTTATATATTTTTTTCTTTTCTCTCTTTTTATTCCTTCTCCCATCTGTTTTTTACATATCTGAGCAATTTTAAAAAGTCATAAGTGTTTTACAGCATCTGTCTACTTCCTGGTGTTCTCAGACTGGATATGTGCAATGACAGAAAGCTTTTATGATGCAATTTAAAGTAGATGGAAATGCTCGCAATCTCACAAACGGCCCAATGGCACCTGTCACAGCGCTTTGTCATTGTTCGTAAGTGTTTTAAAAAAAAATAGCTCTAAAAGTACCCTTTCTGATTGATTTATGTGCAACCACATGACTGCACCCCGTCCAACCACTGCCCCTTTCCTCTGCGCTTGTTGGGCACAGATCTAGCAGTAGGAAGTGACCTAATATTTACTACATTTCCCCGAATTCTTCAAGGCTGGGCACGCTAGGAGCTTCCAAATGAATGGGACACCGATGGCAAAAATATAACTGAAAAGGGTTGTAACCCTCCCTAGTTTTGTCTTTAGTTCTACTTTACGATTTCCTCCAGGAAAATTATTGCAACATATAGATGAAGCATCAATCCACAACTTAAACACTTTTATGACCAAGATACTAAAGAGAAGCAAGGCCAGCTTGAAGGCAGGTTGAGTTTTATGCTGCCCCAGCTGGGAGGATTAGTGTTAATATGTAAAGCAACCCCCTAGGTAGGTACTAGGATAGTTAGGTAAGTGCCAGTGGATGTTTCTGATAGGTAAATTTAGTTGGGTAAGGTAAAAGCATAGTTTGGCTCGCTGTACTCCACGCTGCAATTGTTTAGTTAAGTTTGCTCTGTGTGCTCTCCTGCTGCCAGTCTGCTGGATAGCTCCCTCTGTATTTATATAACTTGAGAAGTTGCTGGATGATAGGTGTGGAGCTATGCAGATGGAAGCATGAATATTGATGCAGCCCTGGCCTATCCTAGAGACTCAAGCCTCGTACACATGACTAGTTTTCCCGGCAGGAAAACTGCCAAGAGAGCTTTTGGCCGGAAAAAACGGACGTGTCTACGCTTCCTCGCAGTTTTCCCGTCAGGAAAACAGCCGGGAATCTCGTCGGGAAAATAGAGAACCTGCTCTCTATTTTCCCGTTGGGATTTCCCAGCGTTTTTTTTTTTTTCTGCCAGATCTACTACTTACCCAAGGAAACGACTGCAAGGCAGCATACACACGGCCGGGATTCCTGGCCAAAGCTCCATGGCAGTTTCCCTGCCGGGTTCTCGGCTTTCTCCTCGGTTTTCTCGGTGGACTTTTTACCTCAGAGCGTGTGTACAGGGCTTTAGGCTCTGGTGGCATGCTGGGAAACTGGATATATTCTGAAAAGGATGCAGAGCTCTGGGTCTTTTCCCAAAATGGATTAGTCCAGCCAGAGTGGGGCATACTGCCCTCTCAGGCGCAAGCTGCTGTGGAAGAGGCCTCGGATGGGCAAAATGGGGAGAAGAATGCTGAGACCCAGGTAGTAAGGAGCAGTTGACTCAAGGTAGATGTCTGCTAAAGATCTGTTTGATATCAAGGTGTCGCTTGGAAGATTGGAAGGAGACTACCATCTGTCCTTGGGCCTTGTGCATACAGACACTGAGAGATCTTGGGGATTTTGTGCTCTAGCTACCCCTTTGGTGCCTTATAGTCAGCTGTGGGTCTGGTAAAGGGGACACCGGCTGGTGTCCTAAAGAGCTATGTCCCAATAATCTTGTACTTAAAGGGACTTTGCTCTTGTGGCTCCTACCACTACTACTTCTTAAAGCGGGGGTTCACCCTCTAAAAAATTTCTAACACTACATCCAGCCCAGTTCTGCAAATAAAATTACACTGACCTTTTTTTTTTTTTCGCCGTAGATAACGTTTATCCTTAGAATTCACCGCGGCTTCCGGGTAGGGAATCCCGCGGGAGTGGGCGTTCCTATTGACATGCCAAAGGAAGCTCGGGTTGGCTCGGCTCTATTCGGCGCCGGTGCGCAGGCGCCGAATAGAGCCGAGCCGACCCGAGCTTCTTTCGGGAAGTTGTGACGCTCTGTATGCGCCGTCGTTTAGCATGTCAATCAATTGGCATGTCAAAAAAAAATAAAAGGTCAGTGTAATTTTATTTGCTTGGCCAATCATCAGCCAGCAATGCACTGAGATACCGCAGTGAATTATGGGCCGTGACGCGCCCCACTCAAATTTTTAGCGCGAACGGCCCATAATGTTCGAAATTTGGCGAACGGCCGAACAGACGATGTTCGAGTCGAACATGGGTTCGACTCGAAGCTCATCCCAACTTGTAAACACCAGATCTCAGAAAGAGGCTCGGTTCTTGAGTGGTTAAACTTTTTGGCAAATCCAATCCAGGTCTGTACTTGTCAGGCCCCGTACACACGACCGAGTTTCTCGGCAGAATTCAGCCAGAAACTCGATCGGAGCCGTATTCTGCCGAGGAAACCGGTCGTGTGTACACTTTTGGCCGAGGAAACCGACGAGGATCTCATCGGGCCAAATAGAGAACATGTTCTCTATTTCCTCGTTAGTCAATGGGGAAACTTGGCTCGCCGAGATCCTCGGCGGCTTCACAAGGAACTCGACGAGCAAAACGATGTGTTTTGCCCGTCGAGTTTCTCGGACGTGTGTACGGGGCCTCACAGTTACATTTTCAGTTTTACACTCAGAGACTCCTGAATGTTATCCTTTCACAGCGATACAACGAGGCAGAATTAGAAGGTTCTCTGGAAACAAAAAATAAATAAATATTCTCATGATTATGGTACTTCTGTGCCAGATTGCAACACATGTAATTGGAATGTTTTCTCCAATCTTATTTTGGGTAAACGTAATTTATTTTTAATTTTTTCCCCCCCGGCACGAGCGGCAATATTCTTCTGCAAAGATCTTTTCTTTTCTTTTTTTTTTTCGCAGGAACATCTGCGGAATGTCTGTAGGGACAAAGACACTCAATGATACTTTATTTAAGTTGGAGAAAAAGTATAGATATTAAATATTAGCTTTATGATTGCCTCGGAAGGCTGGAGACGCTGCGCACTCTCCCAATGACGAGCTCTAGGCGGAATGGAATTTTAATGTTGCATTATGTAGACACAAAGGGAGAATCGGACGCGCTCCGAGGCGGTTGGCAGTCAGTTTGCATGCTGAGCGACGCGAAAAAAAAAAAAAAAATAGACTCATATTACAAACACCTCCAGCCATAGTCTCGGCTTCCAGGAGAGGCCCCGGCGTAAAAACCAAGGAGAGGACAGAAAATAATTAATGGAAAACTTTTTTCACCGCAATCTGCCCCGTCTTCGAGAATCTTTTACAGTTGATGCCAAAGCAAAAGTTTACCGCGGTGAAATACAGCGCCAGGCTTGTTTTCTGTTTCATTGCATTTGGAGCCCAAACTTTTTCTTGATGCCTCCGCCGGAGCATGCAAGGGATTTCGGGACCTTTTTAATCACTTCCATCCCAGGCACTTACGCACCTTCCTGCCCAAGCCAATTTTCAGCTTTCAGCGCTGTCGCAATTTGAATAACAATTGCGCGGTCATGCTACACTGTAGGCAAACAATTTTTTTATCATTTTGTTCCCACAAATAAAACTTTCTTTAACCACTTAAGGACCGCCTCCTGCACATATACATCAGCAGAATGGCACGGCTGGGCACAGGCACGTACCTGTACGTCCTCTTTAAGTGCCCAGCCATGGGTCGCAGGCGCGCGCCGTCGTTCCGAAGCTCCGACCCGCGGAACCGATCGCCGCCGGAGTCCCGCGATCGGTCCCCGGAGCTGAAGACCAGGGAGTGCTGTGTGTAAACACAGCTTCCCCGTTCTTCACTGTGGAGCTGTCATTGATCGTCTGTTCCCTGATATAGGGAAAGGCGATCAATGATGTCACACGCCCAGCCCTGCCCCCCTACAGTTAGAAACACATATGAGGTCACACTTAACCCCTACAGTGCCCCCTAGTGGTTAACTCCCAAACTGCAATTGTCATTTTCACAATAAACAATGACAATGGTCCTAAAAATGTGTCAAAAGTGTCCGATGTGTCCGCCATAAAGTTGCAGTCACGAAAAAAATCGCTAATCGCCGCCATTAGTACTTAAAAAAAAAATTAATAAAAATGCAATAAAAATGTCCCCTATTTTGTAAACGCTATAAATTTTGCGCAAACCAATCGATAAACGCTTATTGAGATTTTTTTTTACCAAAAATAGGTAGAAGAATAAGTTTCGGCCTAAACTGAGGAAAAAAAAAGTTTTTCTGATTTTTTGGGGGATATTTATTATAGCAAAAAGTAAAAAATATTGATTTTTTTTCAAAATTGTCGCTCTATTTTTGTTTATAGCGCAAAAAATAAAAACCGCAGAGGTGATCAAATACCACCAAAAGAAAGCTCTATTTGTGGGGAAAAAAGGACGCCAATTTTGTTTGGGGGCCACGTCGCACGACCGCGCAATTGTCTGTTAAAGCGACTCAGTGCCCAATCGCAAAACCTGGCCTGGGCATTTAGCAAGAAAATGGTCCGGGGCTTAAGTGGTTAAGTAGTGCATCCGGTTCCTCTAACTCCTAGGCATGATGAGCACTTAACCCATTCAGTGCAGGAGGAGGTCTCACTCCTAGGGTAGATTCTGTCTGATTCCTGAAGTTGGTCTTTTTATGAGAGTGTTACTTTGTAACACAAAGGCAAAGTCCCTGGTTGTCTGTCACAGTAAATCTTGTAAGGTTCCCAGTACCGAATTATTATCACAATGAAGGCTCTTCATACACCGCAATGGGAAGATCTCACGAGGACCCCGGGAGCACACGAGCCTCCTCGTTATCTTACATTTTTTTGTTTTATTTTAATGCTTTTGCTGGGTTTTGCTATTTCCATGACAACTTCTCTTGTCTTAATTAATGTGTTTGATTGCGTTAGCTTTTCAGGCAAGCGGACTATAAAAGAAATCAGCTATTTTAAAAGTTAATCAGCAAAAGAACATGTAAATGTTGGGAAATAATGCTGAGGATTTTATATGGTGTGAAATTGTGTACCGAAAACAAACAAAGAGAGAATTATGAGCTATATGGAGAGTGCAGAGCAATGGGATTGTTTCTTCAGGATTACGTAGAAAGGTCCAGCTATAGTGATTGGATAGGCTGCATTCTCAGTGATGTCACCGGTCTCTAGTGATTGGATAGGCTGCATTCTCAGTGATGTCACAGTCTCTAGTGAATGGATATGCTGCATTCTCAGTGATGTCACCGGTCTCTAGTGAATGGATAGGCTGCATTCTCAGTGATGTCACCGGTCTCTAGTGATTGGATAGGCTGCATTCTCAGTGATGTCACCGCTCTCTAGTGAATGGATAGGCTGTATTCTCAGTGATGTCACCGCTCTCTAGTGAATGGATAGGCTGCATTCCCAGTGATGTCATTGGTCTCTAGTGATTGGATATGCTGCATTCTCAGTGATGTCACCGGTCTCTAGTGAATGGATAGGCTGCATTCTCAGTGATGTCACCGGTCTCTAGTGAATGGATAGGCTGCTTTCTCAGTGATGTCACAGTCTCTAGTGAATGGATAGGCTGCATTCTCAGTGATGTCACCGGTCTCTAGTGATTGGATAGGCTGCATTCTCAGTGATGTCACCGGTCTCTAGTGAATGGATAGGCTGCATTCTCAGTGATGTCACCGCTCTCTAGTGAATGGATAGGCTGTATTCTCAGTGATGTCACCGGTCTCTAGTGAATGGATAAGCTGCATTCTCAGTGATGTCACCGGTCTCTAGTGAATGGATAGGCTGCATTCTCAGTGATGTCACCGCGCTCTAGTGAATGGATAGGCTGCATTCCCAGTGATGTCACAGTCTCTAGTGAATGGATAGGCTGCATTCTCAGTGATGTCACCGCGCTCTAGTGAATGGATAGGCTGCATTCCCAGTGATGTCACAGTCTCTAGTGAATGGATAGGCTGCATTCTCAGTGCTGTCACCGGTCTCTAGTGAATGGATAGGCTGCATTCCCAGTGATGTCACAGTCTCTAGTGAATGGATAGGCTGCATTCTCAGTGATGTCACCGGTCTCTAGTGAATGGATAGGCTGCATTCTCAGTGATGTCACCGCTCTCTAGTGAATGGATAGGCTGTATTCTCAGTGATGTCACCGGTCTCTAGTGAATGGATAGGCTGCATTCTCAGTGATGTCACCGGTCTCTAGTGAATGGATAGGCTGCATTCTCAGTGATGTCACCGCGCTCTAGTGAATGGATAGGCTGCATTCCCAGTGATGTCACAGTCTCTAGTGAATGGATAGGCTGCATTCTCAGTGCTGTCACCGGTCTCTAGTGAATGGATAGGCTGCATTCCCAGTGATGTCACAGTCTCTAGTGAATGGATAGGCTGCATTCTCAGTGATGTCACCGGTCTCTAGTGATTGGATAGGCTGCATTCTCAGTGATGTCACAGTCTCTAGTGAATGGATAGGCTGCATTCTCAGTGATATCACCGGTCTCTAGTGAATGGATAGGCTGCATTCTCAGTGATGTCATCAGTTTCTTGTGATTGGATAGGCTGCATTCTTAGTGATGTCACCGCTCTCTAGTGAATGGATAGGCTGCATTCTCAGTGATGTCACCGCTCTCTAGTGAATGGATAGGCTGCATTCTCAGTGATGTCACAGTTTCTAGTGAATGGATAGGCTGCATTCTCAGTGATGTCACCGGTCTCTAGTGAATGGATAGGCTGCATTCTCAGTGATGTCACCGGTTTCTAGTGAATGGATAGGCTGCATTCTCAGTGATGTCACCGGTCTCTAGTGAACGGATAGGCTGCATTCTCAGTGATGTGATTGTCATGAACCCAGTAATTCTTTATAATATGTTTTAATGAAATGCATTAGACATCCCGTTGTCTTTACAGAGTCGTGTAGATAATCTAGCAGCCTAGAAGTCATCCCCTTCAGATAAAAGAGGTGAACGGACACATTTTAGTCTTTCTGTTTGATTATCTCTTCCAGAAGATGTTTTCCTAACACGGCTGCCTGCAATCCAAGCTGTCTCTATGATGGTGGGTGGGGGGGTCTCTCTGCCAGGCTTTTTCTCTTCTGCGGGATTCACAATTCACTCCCACTCACCCAAACAGCGAAAGGAAACCGGTGGTTAAATCTGGATGCCTGATATACAAAGGAGGCAAACGGACAGGATAGAATTTCATGTTACAACCTTGTTCGGAATCTCACATACTGATTACAGGCTTGTAAACAAAAGATGATTGAGCGCGTCTGGGTGCCGCAAAGTGGTATTTAGCCTCTGCGCCCCGCACCGACCCAATGGAAGTCGCTTTTCAGTCATTTATTATTATTATTATGTGTGCGGAGTACCGAGGTCCTCAATGTCATCACAAATTTGCACTTTTTTGTGTCTTCTTTAGCACTTGGAAAATGTTGTAATGTGGGCAGACCGCCATAACGGCGAACCCGCCATTGTAGGCTGCGGTGTTTGTTCACAGAATTATGGTTATCTGCTCATAACCTGTTGCAGTCCGCAGAACGATATGTGCGGTGGCAAAAGGATGGCGTTTAGCGCCCCCGTGCAGCACACATGTGTCATTGGGGCTGCCGAGGTTTCTCTTGGTCCCTACTGATAGTTGATAGCCAGTGGGAGTGGCTCCCGATCATGTGATCACTGTGACAACCAATCTCAGTGGTCACATGACTGCCAACCCTTTCCAACCTTTTAAAGGGGCGTTGGATCGGGCGTAAGAGGTTAAACACACTGCCCAGTTCTGGGTAAGTTGTTTTTTTTTTTTAACATTAACTACTTGCCGACCAGCCGCCCGCAGTTATACGGCGGCAGGTCAGCTCCCCTGCGCGAGGTCACTTGGATCTACGTCACCTCGTGAATCAGCCACTAGGGGCGCGCGCGCGCCCCTGATCCCGACGCGCATGCCCAGCGGGTCCGATCACCGCTGGGCACCCGCGATTGCTCGTTACAGAGCGAGAACCTGGAGCTGTGTGTGTAAACACCCAGCTCCCGGTCCTGTCAGGGGGAGCAATGACGTATCGTCTGTTCATACAATGTATGAACAGCGATTTGTCATTTCCCCATGTCAGTCCCACCCCCCCTTCAGTTAGAACACACCCAGGGAACATGATTAACCCCTTCCCCGCCCCCTAGTGTTAACCTCTTCCCTGCCAGTGGCATTTTTATAGTAATCCAATGCATTTTTATAGCACTGATCGCTATTAAAAATGCCAATGGTCCCAAAAATGTGTCAAACGTGTCCGAAGTGTCCACCATAATGTCGCAGTACTGATAAAAATCACTGATCGCCGCCATTACTAGTAAAAAAAAAATATTAATAAAAATGCCATAAAACTTTCCCCTATTTTGTAAACGCTATAACTTTTGCGCAAACCAATCAATAAACGCGTATTGCGATTTTTTTTAACGAAAAATATGTAGAAGAATACGTATCGGCCTAATCTGAGGAAAAAAAAAAGTTTTTTATATATTTTTGGGGGATATTTATTATAGCAAAAAGTAAAAAATATTCATTTTTTTCAAAATTGTCGCTCTATTTTTGTTTATAGCGCAAAAACTAAAAACCGCAGAGGTGATCAAATACCACTAAAAGAAAGCTCTATTTGTGGGGAAAAAAGGACTCCAATTTTGTTTGGGAACAACGTTGCACGACTGCGCAATTGTCAGTTAAATCGACGCAGTGCAGAATCGCAAAAAGTGGCCCGGTTATTGACCAGCAATATGGTCCGGGGCTGAAGTGGTTAATACATTTTATAAATACAGAACTGTTCTGCATAGTGATTTTTAATTAATGGGAACTTGTATTGGAAACCCAATAACATCCAATTTTGTGAAATTTAACAATTATCCCTTGCAGTGAGGTTGCCCATTTAGTCTAGCCGTTTGCCAACCACATACTGTAGCCAGGGTCGTGTTTAACCTTTTGCCTAATGGGCACTTAAACCCCCTTCCTGCCCAGACCAATTTTCAGCTTTCAGCGCTGTCACACTTCAGCGCCGTCATCCAACACTGTACCCATATACATTTTTTTTTATATTTTTTTCCACACAAATAGAGCTTTCTTTTGGTGGTATTTAATCACTGTTGTTGTTTTTTTTGGTAAAAAAAAAATGAAAAAAGACCAACCAAAAAAACTGGTTCATAAATTGTTATAAAGGTAAGTTTTCTCCTTCATTGATGCACACTAATGAGGCTGCATTGATGGGCACTATAGGCACTATAGGCAGCACTGATGGGCATTGATAGGTGGCACTGAAAGACACTGATGAGGCAGCACTGATAGGTGCCAGTGACATTTACACAGCAATCAGTGCATTTGTATAGCTCTGTATCGCTGTATCAATGACAGTGGTCCCAAAATGGCGTCAACAGTGTCCGATGTGTCCGCCGCGATATCGCAGTCACGATAAAAATCGCAGATCGCTGCCATTACTAGTAAAAAAAAATAGAAATAAAAATGACATAAAACTATCCCCTATTTTGTAGACACTATTAGCCGGATTCACAAAGACTTACGCCGATGTATCTTTATATACGCCGTGTAAGTCCATGGATGCGCCGTGGTATCTATGCGCCGTATTCACAGTACATGATACGCCTGAATTTTGGCTTCCTACGACCGACGTAAGTCTCCTACGCAGTCGTATCTTGGGTTCATATTTACGCTGGCCACTAGGGGCGCTTTTTTATCGATTTACGCGCTGAATGTGTAAATGACCTAGATACGCCGATTCACAAACGTACTTGCGCCGTCGCAGTAAGCTACGCCGTTTACGTAAGGCGTATGTCCGGCATATAGATAAACCACCAAATAGCTGGTCTAAGTCGTGTAGGGTATGGACGTCGGATTTTACGTTGTTTGCGTAAGTCGTACGTGAATGGGGCTGGGCGTAGGTTACGTTCACGTCGTTGCCATTGAGCCGTCGTATCTTAGGGCGTAAATTCAACGTAATTCTGAGCATGCGCCGTTCGTTCGTCCGTTCATTTACATGGGCTCACGGCTAATTTTAATACAACACGCCCACTACTTTCCTAATTTGAATTAGGCGGGCTTACGCTGGCCCATTTACGCTACGCCGCCGTAACTTAGGGAGCAAGTGCTTTGTGAATACTGTACTTGCCTCTCTATGTTACATCGGCGTAGCGCATATGAGATGCGCTACGCCCGCTCAAATATACGCCGCTGTCTGTGAATCTGGCCCTATAACTTTTGCGCAAATAAATCAATATACGCTTATTGCGATTTTTTTTACCAAAAATATGTAGAAGAATACGTATCGGCCTAAACTGAAGGGGAAAAAAAATGTATATATATATTTTGGGGATATTTATCATAGCAAAAAGTGAAAAATATTGCTTTTTTTTCAAAATTGTAGCACTTTTTTGTTTATAGTGCAATAAATAAATAAAAAAACAGAAGTGATCAAATACCACCAAAAGAAAGCTCTTTTTGTGGGGGGGGGAAAAGGACATCAATTTTGTTTGGGTGCAACATCGCAAAACTGCGCAATTTTCAGTTGAAATCGACGCAGTGGCAAATCGCAAAAAATTTCCCGGTCATTGGGCAGCCAATTCTTCCCGGGGCTGAAGTGGTTAAAGTATCCTTTAGCACAGGGGTGGCAAACACAAGGCCCGCAGGCCGAATCCGGCCTGCCAGGCCTTGTCATGTGGCCCGCCAGCAGGGGGGGGATGTCTCTTATCCTCAAATGACTCGAGTCCCCGATTTTTTTACGTCGCTGGCATCCGCCGCTAGAGGACGGCGGCTGGGCAGAGACAATGTCTCCGCGGGCCGCCATTTTCTTGAAGACCGCCGTCGCCAGAGGTCCGCGGCTGGGCAGAGACAATGTCTCTGCCGGCTGCCATTTTCTTGAAGACCGCCGTCGCTGCTGCTAGGAGGTCCGCGGCCTCTGCTGCTTGGGATTATACCCGATGTAAGGGGGGGGGCGCCTGATGTAAGGGGGGGACTCGGCTGGTGGGGGACACCTGATGTAAAGGGGGGACTCGGCTGGTGGGGGACGCCTGATGTAAAGGGGGGACTCGGCAGGTGGGGGACGCCTGATGTAAATGGGGGGACTCGGCTGGTGGGGGACGCCTGATGTAAAGAGGGGACTCGGCTGGTGGGGGACGCCTGATGTAAAGGGGGGACCCGGCAGGTGGGGGACGCCTGATGTAAATGGGGGGACTCGGCTGGTGGGGGACGCCTGATGTAAAGGGGGGACTCGGCTGGTGGGGGACGCCTGATGTAAAGGGGGGACTCGGCTGGTGGGGGACGCCTGATGTAAAGGGGGGACCCGGCTGGTGGGGGACGCCTGATGTAAAGGGGGGACCCGGCAGGTGGGGGATGCCTGATGTAAATAGGGGGACTCGGCTGGTGGGGGACGCCTGATGTAAAGGGGGGACTCGGCTGGTGGGGGACGCCTGATGTAAAGGGGGGACTCGGCTGGTGGGGGACGCCTGATGTAAAGGGGGGACTCGGCTGGTGGGGGACGCCTGATGTAAAAGGGGGACCCGGCAGGTGGGGGACGCCTGATGTAAATGGGGGGACTCGGCTGGTGGGGGACGCCTGATGTAAAGGGGGGACTCGGCTGGTGGGGGACGCCTGATGTAAAGGGGGGACCCGGCAGGTGGGGGACGCCTGATGTAAATGGGGGGACTCGGCAGGTGGGGGACTCCCGATGTAAATGGGGGGACTCGGCTGGTGGGGGACGCCTGATGTAAAGGGGGGACTCGGCTGGTGGGGGACGCCTGATGTAAAGGGGGGACTCGGCTGGTGGGGGACGCCTGATGTAAAGGGGGGACCCGGCAGGTGGGGGACGCCTGATGTAAATGGGGGGACTCGGCAGGTGGGGGACGCCTGATGTAAATGGGGGGACTCGGCTGGTGGGGGACGCCTGATGTAAAGGGGGGACTCGGCTGGTGGGGGACGCCTGATGTAAAGGGGGGACTCGGCTGGTGGGGGACGCCTGATGTAAAGGGGGACTCGGCTGGTGGGGGACGCCTGATGTAAAGGGGGGACCCGGCAGGTGGGGGACGCCTGATGTAAAGGGGGGACTCGGCTGGTGGGGGACGCCTGATGTAAAGGGGGGACTCGGCTGGTGGGGGACGCCTGATGTAAAGGGGGGACTCGGCTGGTGGGGGACGCCTGATGTAAAGGGGGGACTCGGCTGGTGGGGGACGCCTGATGTAAGGAGGCGCTCCGGAAGGAATGCCTGATGCAAGGAGGGACTCCGGACTTCCACTGATTCGGCATTATGGTGAGTTGAATGATTTAATTTTATATTACAATGTAATATTAGAAATAATGCGCTTCAATCATCCTGATACCATAACAACCATGAACCCTGCGCAGCGTCCATTTGCAGTGCAAGAAAACTTGGAGACTGCTCAGACTGAACACTATGGTGGAGTGCAGATACAACCGGCCCTTTGAGGGCAACCAAACTGCTAATGTGGCCCCCGATGAATTTGAGTTTGTCACCCCTGCTTTAGCACGATCCCAATTTTCCATTATTCTGGCCTCAATATCCGTTAATGGTGGATATGAGCAAAACGGAGAAAAGCGCGGCTGAAAGTGACATATTTAATAAAAGCAGGACCGGCGTTAACAATTAACAGGCCGCTAATTACTCATTCACCTGGCTGCTTGATTGATGTCTTAAAATAAAGACTTTCCTGTATATGTTTTTTTCTATCTGTTGCCTAATTGGAAGGCAATTATCGTCAGCATTAAAGAACCTCGGGGACATCCCGGGTGTCAGAACTTCTCACAGTGAAGAAAATGCTGCCATTATTGAACAAGACATGAAAACTGCGGAGCGTTTTTTGTCGCCTAGCTGAATGTAAATGGAAGTCAGGGGCATATTAGAAGAGATTAATCTAAATAATTAGCACTTTCCAGTTTTTTTTTTTTTTTTTAACTTTGGTCATACAAAACAGAAAGGCGGCTTATGTATTGTAGAAGTCTGTCTACGTGCGCAGAAAGCCAGGGGCATACAGCTCTGTGCTGAAATACGTAAAAACGTTAATACGTAAGTTCGTAAAATCATAAATACGTTAATAGGTAAGTTAAAAAAATTGTAAATACGTTTATACGTAAGTTAAAAAAATTGTAAATACGTTTATACGTAAGTTAAAAAAATTGTAAATACGTTTATACGTAAGTTAAAAAAATTGTAAAATACGTTTATACGTAAGTTAAAAAAATTGTAAATACGTTAATATGTAAGTTCGTAAAATCATAAATACATTAATACGTAAGTTTAAAAAATTGTAAATACGTTTATACGTAAGTAAAAAAATTGTAAATACGTTTATACGTAAGTTAAAAAAATCGTAAATACGTTAATACGTAAGTATAAAAAATTGTAATTACGTTAATATGTATGTTTAAAACAATTTTAATACAGAGCCAGATTCACAGACATTTGCGGCGGCGTAACGTTTCGCATTTACGTTACACCGCCGCAGGTTTTATGGGCAAGTGCTTGATTCACAAAGCACTTGCCTGTAAAGTTGCGGCGGCGTAGCGTAAATCCCTCCGGCGCAAGCCCGCCTAATTCAAATGGGGCGTGGATCATTTAAATTAGGCGCGTTCCCGCGCCGAACGTACTGCACATGCTCCGTTTTGAAATTTCCCGCCGTGCTTTGCGCGAAATGACGTCGCACCAACGTAATTTTTTGAACGTCGACGTGAGTTACGTCCTTTCCTATTCACGGACGGCTTACGCAAAAAATAAATAAATTGAAATTCGACGCGGGAACGATGGCCATACTTTAACATGGCAGGTCTAAATATAGGCCACAAAATAGCAGCTCTAACTATACGCCGGGAAAAGGTGACTAGCGACGACGTAAGAGAATGCGACGGCCGCGCGTACCTTTGTGAATCGCCGGAAAAAGCTAATTAGCATACCCGACGCGGAAAACGACACAAACTCCACCCGAAGTATTGCATCTATGATCCGAAGGTGTACGAAGCCGTACGCCTGTCGGATCGAAGCCAGAAGCCGTCGTATCATGGTTTGAGGATTCAAACTAAAGATACAACGCGGCAAATTTGAAAATACGCCGGAGTATCAGTAGATACTCCGGCGTATTTCTTCTGTGAATCTAGCCCTAAGTTCGTAAAATCGTAAATACGTTAATACGTATGTTCAAAAAATTGTAAATACGTTTATACGCAAGTTAAAAAAATTGTAAATACGTTTATACGCAAGTTAAAAAAATTGTAAATACGTTAATATGTATGTTCAAAAAAATTTAAATACAGAAATTCTAAAATTCGTAAATTAGAAAAATCTTAAATACGTAAATTCGTAAGTATGTAATCTCATAAATACAGTGGAACCTTAGATTGCGAGTAACGCGGTTAACGAGCGTTTCTCAATACGGGCACTGTATTTAAAAAAAAACTAACGACCAGGATTCAGGCCAAATCAGTGTGCAGTACCGCTTTTGACCTAAGGTGGGGGGGGTGTGCCGAAGTCGAGCAGAGCCGAACGGCGCAGATTGCAGCCGATCTGCCCGTTCGGTATTCCTCGGAAGGACACGGAAATACGCCGTTCCTGAGCCTTTCCGAAGTCAGCCGAGGTGTCCCAGAGCCTTTCTGCCAAGGCTTTCTGGCGCCCCCCCCCCCCCCCCACCTCTGGCCAGATGCAGTATCGCATGGAATTGAAGTCAATACGGAACAAATTATTTTCGTTTCCATTGACTTCAATGGGGAAACTCGCTTTGATGTGCGAGTACTTTGGATTACGAGCATTCTCCTGGAACGGATTATGCTGGTAATCCGAGGTTTCACTGTACGTAAATTAGAAAAATTGTAAATACTTTAAGACGTAAATTGGTAAATACGTCAATTTGAACAATCGTTATACATTATAAGGATATACGAGGAGGTGGAGGCAGAGCTGGCAGCCGCTGCTGAACCAGGAGGTAGGGGCAGACTTGGCCGGGGGTCAGGAGAGGCGCTTATTCTGGACCGCAGCAGACAGCTGTGACATCCGCCGGCCGCCGCTACACTTAAAGCAACCTGTCAAGTAAAAAAATTATCTATCTATCTATCTATCTATCTATCTATCTATCTACTGAATGTAGGCATCCCCTGCAGCAAAAATTTAATTTTTTGGTGAGATGCTCTCAATAGGAACTCGTCTAAAGGGATGCTGACCCATCAATTTTCCTCATTAGAGCCCCGCAGGTGAAGCAACTGGTTGATAATTATGAAACCACTTCTATTAGACTTACTGTCACGATCAGGCGTCAGGCTCAGAGGCCAATAGCTATAGCAGTGGCAGGACAGGTATTCAGGCAGTCACTTCTGGCAGATGACACAGGCTCCACTGAGGTGCGGAGTCTAAGTACTAGCTGGTTTTCCCCAGAGCTCCTGATGGTGGAGATGGATTTAGCTGCAAGCGAGTACCAGGTCGCGGTCCTCAAGTTTGCCCCACCAGGGTGTGAGCAAGCCGGGGTACAGTAGCGGATGAGCCGACAAGGATGAAACAGCAGCGTGGTCAGTAAACAAGCCAAGGGATCAATCACGATTGGCTGCAGGTTGGGATCAGGCAGGGATCAGGCAGAAGAGTAGTCCAGGAACAGGCTGAGGGTCAAACATGAGTGGTTGCAGCAGGGGCGGACTGACCATTGAGTCACTCGGGCACTGCCCGAGGGCCCCATGCCACTAGGGGGCCCCATCAGGGTTGCCAGGCTCAGTAAAACCAGGGACAGTATGTAAAAATCTGTGTTTTTTTTTACATCTGTCCCTGATATGTCCGAAACTGACATGCTTTTGATGTGAAAATCCAGAGATTTTAGCTGCCCCGCCTCTGCACTGCCTCCTGGCATGGTGGCCATCTGTAAGCCCGGGGGCCCCATAATCTTCTATTGCCCGGGGGCCCCATGAGTTGTCAGTCCGCCCCTGGGTTGCAGGTACAAATGGCAGCAGAGCAGACAAATCACAAGGCACTGGCTGGGAAGGCACAATAACCTGGCAATGCGGAAGTGCTGAGACAAGGCTTTTATAGGAAGTTCATGGGAGGAGCAAGGGGTTCAAGGTTCAACAACAATCAAGACACAAGGCAGAGTATTCCAATGGATCAGGTAGGTTTGTCCAGCAGATCAGACAGGGAGCTGTCCAGCATCCCAGGTAGCTCAATGGGAAGCATTAATGCCAGACACAGAAGAGGTCCCAGGTTCAAGCCCAGGTCCTGACACTCACTTTGTACATGGGCACAGACAAACACACAGGGATTTCTTCAGTATAACAAAAGGTAGGAATCTGCAACAAAGTTTGTTAAAATCCTTGCAATGTACATAGATTACCCAAAGGGGAATGTTTTTTTTTCTCAACAAAATTGGAGTTGCTCTTTAAACATAAATTTGTGTTAGATACTGTATCTTTTGTTTATTTTTTGTTGAGCTTATGTGTATTGTATTGTGTCTGTCTTGTGTGGTTGACAGGCTGAAATCCATAGTTCTGGGCCTTATGTAATTACATATGACAGCAGTTCACAACACAGATCAATGCTCATCAACAACAGGACAACAAATGGAGCGCTAATTGACTGGATTATACGGCGCTGATCCAGAGGGTGTAAATGGGACAATTGGAGCGGTTAGAACATGACAGAGATCAGGTGTGCGCGGCGTTCTGTGTGCGGGGTGTCTGGAGGTCTTTATGCTTCTTCAACCTACCTGGAGGATTGTGCCATGTTTTCTATTAATACTTTCCCCAGGAAATAAAAAATGGAGGATATTATTATTATGTTTCTTTTTTAACAGACATACAATGTAACAATACAGGCATACAAGGAATGAAAATGTAACTTTTTTCTTTCTCTTCTTACTCTCCTCTCTTTTTTCTCCTTTTCTCCTCTTACTTTTCTTTCCCCTTCTCCTCGGTTATTCCTTTTTCTTTCTCCTCCTCTCCTCTCCACTCTCTTTTTTTTCTTCCTCTTCTCTCCTCTCCTTTCCTCTTCGTTTCCATCTCCTCTACCCTCCTATCCCCTCCATTCCATCTCCTCCCCTCTTCCACCTTCTCTCCTCTGTTTTTCTCTTCCTCTTTTCTTCCTCTGCCTCTACATTACCTGTTCTTTCCCCTTCTCCTTTATTCATCCTTTCTCTTCCTCTCCTCTCCACTCTCATTTTGTCTCCTCTTCCTATCCTCTACGCTTCTTTCCTCTTCCTTCTCCTCTTCTCTTCCCCTTTCTCTCCTCCTCTCCTCTTCTTTCCTTTCTCCTCTCTTCTTACTTTCTCTTTCTCTTCCTCCTATTCCTCTCCTCTTTCTCTCCTTTCCCTCTCCCTCTCCTCTCCCCCTCCTCTCCCCTTCCATCTCTTTCATCTCCTCTCCATTCTCTTTTTCTCTTCCTTTCCTCTTACCCTCCTCTTCCTCTCTTCTTTCTCTCCTTTCCTCTCCCTCTCCATTCCCCTGCCCTCCTCTCCCCTTCCATCTCCTCACCTCTTCCATCTCCTTTCCATTATCTTTTTTCTCTTCCTTTCCTCTTACCCTCCTCTTCCTATCTTTTTTCTCTCCTTTTCTCTCCCTTCCCCTGCCCTCCCCTCCTCCCCCCTTCCATCTCCTCACCTCTTGCATCTCCTCTTCACTCTTTTTCTTTCCCTCTCCCTCTCCTCTACCTCTTCTTTCCCCTTCTCCTCTCTTCTTCCTCTTCCCCTCCTTTCCTCTTCCTCTTCCCTTCCTCTTCTTCTTCTCTCTCTGGGCAATGGTTGCTCACCCTCAGAAACAGAAAGATAAAAAGAAACGTTGTTTCTTTTTTTTTTTTTTGTATCTTTTTTTTTTTTCATCTACAGATCAAATGGATGAACTTCGATCTGCAGATGAAGCCAGTTTAAAGCACCTGTCAAGTAAAAAATTATCTATCTATCTATCTATCTAGATCTATAGAGATAGATCTCTCTCTCTCTCTCTCTCTCTCTCTCTCTCTCGATAGATAGATAGATAGATAGATAGATAGATAGATAGATAGATAGATAGATAGATAGATAGATATATTGATATATCTATCTATATATAGATATATACATATATAGAAAGAGAGATCTATCTCTATATTTCTCTATCTATCTATCTATCTATCTATCTATCTATCTATCTATCTATCTATCTATCTATCTATCTATCTATCTATCTATCTCTTTTTAAATGTTATTGTGTTTATTCCCTCATTGAACTTATTGTCCATAAAGATATGGATGAGCAAGTTTGGGGAGGAGGAACGTGACTGGCCTGCACAGAATCCTGCCCCCCCAACCCAATAGAACACCTTTGAGGTGAATTAGAGCGGAGACTGCGAGCCAGGGCTTCTTGACCAACATCAGTACCTGACCTCACAAATGCGCTTCTGGAAGAATGGTGAAACATTCCCATAGACACACTCCTAAACCTTGTGGACGGCCTTCCCAGAAGAGTTGAAGCTGTTATAGCTGCAAAGGGCGGGGCCAACTCAATATTGAACCCTACGGACTAAGGCCTCGTACACAAGATAGGTTAACCAGTGGATAGCGGTCTGAAGGACCGTTTTCATCGGTCAAAACCGATCGTGTGTGGGCCCCATAGGTTATTTAACCATCGGTTAAAAAAATCCAACTTGCTTTAGAATTAACCTATGGATTGGTAACCGATAGGTCAAAACCAATCGTTAGTAGGCACGAGCATCGGTTAAAAATCCACGCATGCTCAGAATCAAGTCGACGCATGCTTGGAAGCATTGAACTTCGTTTTTTTCAGTACGTCGTTGTGTTTTACGTCACACACGATCGGTTATTTAACCTATGGTGTGTAGGCGTGACGTACCATCAGTCAGCTTCATCGGTTAACCTAAGACAACGGTCCTTCAGACCGTTGTCCTCTGGTTAACCTATCGTGTGTACAAGGCTTAAGACTGGGATGCCATTAAAGTTCAAGGGCCAGATCCACAAAGAACTTACGGCGGCCTATCTATTAAGACGCAGCGTAAGTTCTAAGATGCGCCGTCGTATCTTAGTTTTGTATCCACAAAACAAGATACGACTGAATGTGGGCTCGATCCGACTGACGTACGTCTTAGTACGCCGTCGGATCTTAGGTGCATATTTACGCTGGCCGCTAGGTGGCGCTTCCGTTGATTTCCGTGTAGAGTATGCAAATTAGCTAGATACGCCAATTCTTAAACGTACGTCCGCCCAGCGCATTTATTTACGTCGTTTACGTAAGGCTTTTTTCGGCGTAACGCTACCCCTGCCTCTATGAGGCGTACGCAATGTTAGGTATGGACGTCGGGACAGCGTCAAATTTTCCGTCGTTTGCGTAAATCGTTCGCGAATAGAGCTTTGCGTAAGTTACGTTCACGTTGTCTAGGCATTGAGCGGGCGGAATTGAATTTGAAAATTCGACGTGATACTGAGCATGCGGCGTTCGAAAAAAGCATCATTTACGTGGGGTCATGCTTCGTTTACATAAAACACGCCCCCCTGTTCCTCATTTGATTTAGGCGCGCTTACGCCGGCACATTTACGCTACGCCGCTGTAACTTACAACGCAAATTGTTTCTGGATAAGGAAACTACGCTCTAAGTTACAGCGGCGTAGTGTATCTGAGATACGCTACGCCTGCCTAAAGAAAGGCAGTTCTTTGTGGATCTGGCCCCATATGTGTGTGTAAAGGAAGGTGTCCCAATACTTTTGACAATATAATTTACCCTACAAAGCACAGCTCTGACATCAGAGCACCTGTAGAGTCACAAGTGACATTGATGATATGTTTAATGCTTTGCTGTTGATGGCTGAGTCTATGCATTTTAAGCCTTGTTTTTTCACGCATAAACAAAGTATTTCTGGAATTATGTACTGCTCAGCATATTCTCCATCCCTTTCCCGCTTCTACTTGCATCCCCAGGGTGAGTGTTTGGCAAGCTGTAGTCCAAACTATTATTATTATTCTTTCCCACTGGCGGCCCCCAACGCTTGCTTGACTTCCCGCGCTAGGGCTCTATATAAAGACGCATTGATTTTTTTTTTCTGCGTCATGCTTCACTCCCCGGCAGAGCTGTCAAGTTATTGTATATATATAAAAAAAAAAAAAAACTCAAGCCAAGCTGGCTTTATTTTAACCACTTGACCACTGGGCACGAAAACCCCCTTAATCACCAGACCAATTTTCAGCTTTCGGTGCTCTCACAATTTGAATGACAATTACTCAGTCATACAACATTGTACCCATCTGAAATTTTTGTCCTTTTTTTCCCACAAATAGAGCTTTCTTTTGGTGGTATTTGATCACCTCTGCGGTTTTTATTTTTTGCGCTATAAAAGAAAAAAGACTGAAAATTCTGTAAAAAAAAAAAAAAAAATCTAGTTTCTGTCATATTAGCAGGTTATTTCTCACACACAGCATATGCATACTACAAATTACACCCCAAAACACATTCTGCTATTCCTCCCGAGTATAGCGATACCACATGTGTGCGACTTTTACACAGCGTGGCCACATACAGAGGCCCAACATGCAGGGAGCACCATCAGGCGTTCTGGAGCACCCAGACCAATTCTGACATTTCTCTCCTACATGTAAAAATCATCATTTATTTGCTAAAAAAATTACATAGAAACCCAAAACATTATATATGCTTTTTTTTCAAAGACCCTAGAGAATACAATGGCGGTTGTTGCAACTTTTTATCTTGCACGGTATTTTCGCAGCAATTTTTTGAACGCGTGTTTTTAAAAAAAAAACAGTTTTGTGCTTAAAAAAAAAAAAAAACAGTAAAGTTAGCCCAATGTTTTTGCATAATATGAAAGATGAAGTTACGCCGAGTAAATAGATACCCAACATGTCACCCTTCAAAATTGCACACGCTCGTGAAATTGCGCCAAACGTTGCTACTTAAAAATCCCCATAGGCGACGTATTGCAAGGTATTGGAGTATTGAGGGTATTGCGGAGTATTGGGGGGGTATTGCAGAGTATGGGGGGGTATTGCAGAGTATGGGGGGGGGGTATTGCAGAGTATGGGGGGGTATTGCAGAGTATGGGGGGGTATTGCAGAGTATGGGGGGGTATTGCAGAGTATGGGGGGGGGTATTGCAGAGTATGGGGGGGGGGTATTGCAGAGTATGGGGGGGGGTATTGCAGAGTATGGGGGGGGGTATTGCAGAGTATGGGGGGGGTATTGCAGAGTATGGGGGGGTGGGTATTGCAGAGTATGGGGGGGGGGTATTGCAGAGTATGGGGTGGGGTATTGCAGAGTATGGGGGGGGGTATTGCAGAGTATGGGGGGGGGGTATTGCAGAGTATGGGGGGGGGTATTGCAGAGTATGGGGGGGGTATTGCAGAGTATGGGGGGGGTATTGCAGAGTATGGGGGGGGGTATTGCAGAGTATGGGGGGGGGTATTGCAGAGTATGGGGGGGGGTATTGCAGAGTATGGGGGGGGGTATTGCAGAGTATGGGGGGGGGGGGTATTGCAGAGTATGGGGGGGTGGGTATTGCAGAGTATGGGTGGGTGGGTATTGCAGAGTATGGGGGGGTGGGTATTGCAGAGTAAAATAAAAAAAATGATGAGTGCAATACTCTGCAATACCCCACCCCATACTCTGCAATACCCCACCCCATACTCTGCAATACCCACCCCCCCAGGGTGGGTATTGCAGAGTATGGGGTGGGGTATTGCAGAGTATGGGGTGGGGTATTGCAGAGTATTGCACTCATCATCATTTTTATTTTGCAGAGTATTGCGCAGGGATGGCTGGATCTGTGACTGCAATTGTCACAGATCCAGCCCACAGTGCGGCGGCTGCTGCTGCCGCCCGATCCCCCCCCCCTCCCTCTCCTCTCACACTGTACCGAACGGTACAGAGAGGAGAGGGAGGAACCGGCGTCATTACATGACGCCGGTTTGTTTACAAGTGATCGCGCCGTCATTGGACGGCGCGATCACGTGGTAAGGAGCCGCTTCCATTGGCTCCTTACCGCGAGTGCTGTTGCTGCGGGTCCCGTAGACCCGGCGAGCACCGGCGATCGCGTGTGCGCGCCCGCTCGGGCGCGCACAACGCAGTCTCTGGGAGGACGTACATTGACGCCCTCCTAGAGTACAGGAACCGCTCTGTAGCCGTATTTTGGCTATAGGGCGGTTACCAACTGGTTAACGCTGTAATGCGTACCGGAGAGCCAAGCACAAGGGACATTTCAGCCCCCGTGTCTGAGGTCTTGTTTAGCCGCTACAGAGTCACCAGGAAAAATTTAGGGTTCAACGTGACCCTCGTTGACAAGAGACAGCGCAATCAATTCCGAGAAGAATAAAAAAATGTTTTATTTCTGGATTCTGCTCGGCGTTATCATTAAACTTGGAATGCGCCAGAACAACAGTGAACTTATTGATCCGAGAGTCACGTCTCCGACAAACAATCTGTATGTCAAGGTAAAAACGTTGGGCCAGATTCACAGAATAAGTACGCCGGAGTATCTACTGATACTCCGGCGTACTTTCAAATTTGCCGCGCCGTATCTTAATTTGTAATTCACAAACAAGATACGACGGCATTTGGCTAAGATCCGACAGGCGTACGCCTTCGGATCTTAGGATGCAATACTCCACGCCGCTGGGTGGAGATCGCGTCATTTTCCGCGTCGGGTATGCTAATTAGCTGTTAACGGCGATCCACGAAGGTACGCGCGTTCGTCGCATTCTCTTACGTCGTCGCTAGTCGGCTTTTCGCGTCGCAAAGTTACGGCTGCTATTGAGGTGGTGTAACAATAGACAGCCCATGTTAAAGTATGGCCGCCGTTCCCGCGTCGAATTTCATTTTTTTTTTTTTGCGTAAGTCTTCCGGGAATACGAAAGTACGTTACGCACGTCGCCATTCAAAACATTACGTCGGGGCGACATCATTTTGCGCAAAGCACGGCGGGAAATGTCAAAACGGTGAATGCGCAGTACGTTCGGCGCGGGAACGCGCCTAATTTAAATGGTCCCCGCCCCATTTGAATTAGGCGGGCTTGCGCCGGACGGCTTTACGCTACGCCGCCGCAAGTTTACACGCAAGTGCTTTGTGAATCAAGCACTTACGATGAAAACTTGCGGCGAAGTAATGTAAAGGACATACGTTACGCCGCCGCATAGATATGTGAATCTGGCCCGTTATGTTCTAGTTTTGGTTTGAGCGGGGAAAGATCAGAACTTTCAAAGATTTCACTGTTATCTGGAGCTGCCCTCACCTCCTGTGCTCCTGCCCAGCAACAGTTTTACCAGACGGGAAGTGAGGAAAATCAGCAACAGGGATGAAGACAAAAGTAAAAAATTGTAAGGAATAATAAATAAGGTGTCACATCAATTAATAACCACTTAACCACTTAAGGACCGGACCAATATGCTGCTAAATGACCCAAGGGGTTTTTACAATTCGGCACTGCGCCGCTTTAACAGACAATTGCGCGGTCGTGCGACGTGGCTCCCAAACAAAATTGGCGTCCTTTTTTTTCCCCACAAATAGAGCTTTCTTTTGGTGGTATTTGATCACCTCTGCGTTTTTTATTTTTTGCGCTATAAACAAAAATAGAGCGACAATTTTGAAAAAAATGCAATATTTTTTAATTTTTGCTGTAATAAATATCCCCCAAAAACATATACAACAAATTTTTTTCCTTAGTTTAGGCCGATACGTATTCTTCTACCTATTTTTGTTAAAAAAAAATCGCAATAAGCGTTTATCGATTGGTTTGCGCAAAATTTATAGTGTTTACAAAATAGGGGATAGTTTTATTATTATTTTTTTTTTTTACTACTAATGGCGGCGATCAGTGATTTTTTTCGTGACTGCGACATTATGGCGGACACTTCGGACAATTTTGACACATTTTTGGGACCATTGTCATTTTCACAGCAAAAAATGCATTTAAATTGCATTGTTTATTGTGAAAATGACAGTTGCAGTTTGGGAGTTAACCACAGGGGGCGCTGTAGGAGTTAGGGTTCACCTAGTGTGTGTTTACAACTGTAGGGGGGTGTGGCTGTAGGACTGATGTCATCGATCGAGTCTCCCTATAAAAGGGATCACTCGATCGATGCACCTGCCACAGTGAAGCACGGGGAAGCCGTGTTTACATACGGCTCTCCCCGTTCTTCAGCTCCGGGGAGCGATCGCGAGGGGGCGGCTTGAAACGAATAGCCGCGCCCTCGTCCCGGATCGCTCCCCGAGGGTTTCCGACCACCGCATGTACATATACATGCGGCGGTCCGGAAGTGGTTAAGGACCGCCGCACGACGATATACGTCGGCAGAATGGCACAGCTGGGCACATGGACATATATATATACGTCCCCTTTAAGAGCTGAGCCGTGGGTCGCGAGCGGTGGTCCGAAGCTCCGCGGCCGCACATGTGGGACCCGCGCGTGTCCCGCGATCAGGTCACAAGAGCTGAAGAACGGGGAGAGGTGAGTGTAAACAAACCTTCCCCGTTGTTCTCTGTGGCAATGAATGAATGAATGAATGAATGAAAAACTTATAAAGCGCGGCGCATGCGAACTGAATCGCTTCTGGGCGCTAGTTGTTCGTGTCTCATGACAATGTCAGTGATCGTCTGTTCCCTGATATAGGGAACGACGATCACTGACGTCACACGTCCAGCCCCGCCCCTTTACAGTTAGAAACACACATGAGGTCACACCTAACCCCTACAGCGCCCCCTAGTGGTTAACCCCCTCACTGCCATTGTTCAATCTCACAGTAATCAGTAAATTTTTTATAGCACTTTTCGCTGTGAAAATGACAATGGTCCCGAAAATGTGTCAAAAGTGTCCGATGTGTCCACCATAATGTCGCAGTCACGAAAAAAAATCGCTGATCGCCGCCATTAATAGTAAAAAAAAAAATATATATTAAGAAAAATGCCATAAAACTATCCCCTATTTTGTAAACATTATGGCCTGGATTCACAAAGCACTTACGCCGACGTATCTCGAGATACGCCGCGTAAGTGTAACTATGCGCCGTCTTATCTGTGCGCCGTGCCCACAATCTGAGATACGCCTAAAAATCGGCTTCCTACGACCGACGTAACTTGCCTATGCCGTTGTATCGTTGGCGCATATTTACGCTGGGCGCATTTTCCTGCTCCCATTGATTTTCTATGCACATATGCAAATGGGGGAGATACGCCGATCCACTAACGTAGTTGCGCCCGGCGCATAATATACGCAGTTTGCGTAAGTCGTACGTCCGGCGTAAAGTTATTCCCCATATAGGAGGCGCAACTCATGCAAAGGTATGGACCAGGGAACAGAGCCGTCGTATTTTGCGTTGTTTACGCCTACGAGCGGGGAGGACGCGAGGACGCCGCAGAAGGACGCCGGACCCGACGAAGAGGACACCCGAAGCCGCAGACGGACGCCGGACCTGACGAAGAGGACACCTGAAGCCGCAGAAGGATGCCGGACCCGACGAAGAGGACACCCGAAGCCGCAGACGGACGCCGGACCCGACGAGGCCGCCGATGGACGCTGCGCAAGACACCAAAACTGTAAGTACAAAAAAAACGTATTTTCCACAGGATTCGGGGCAACTTTAGGGGTGCGCGGTATACGCGGGAGCGCGTTATACCGCGATAAATACGGTATATAATTCCAGCTTGGAACAATGTAATTATGTATACACCCTACCTGTTGGATTCCTCTAGAACAGCCGTTCTCAACTAGGGTATATCCAAGGTTGGCTAGGCGCAAGGCCGCCATCAGGGGGTACAGGCATTACACCTGTAAGGGGCCTGATGGCCCCCAGGGGCCCGGCTGGCCCCCCTCCCATTTTCTTTTTTAATTTATTTACTTTTTGTTTCCCAGGGTCCCCCCCCCCCCACTTATTATCTCGCGTCCCCCCCCCCACTTATTATCTCGCGTCAGGAGAGAAGAGATTACACTTGTTTTTTTTTCCGTCAGCAACCCCCCCCCCCCGGTTCTCTGCTTCAGGGGGGGCCTGCCTAAAGCTGTGTAAGGGGCCCCAAAATTTGTGATGGCTGCCCTGGCTAGGCGTTACTTAAACTGTAGCTATCTAACTTCCCCCACCCCCCCATCTGATGGTCCCTCCTCCATTTGATGGTCCTCCATCTGATGCACCATCTGATGTTGGATTGGATTGGATTGGAATAAATACTTATAGAGCGCCGAATGCGAGTTGTGAAACTCGCGTCTAAGCGCTTACCAACAAGCTGGGGGTATCCAGTTCCCAAGAGCAAAAAGAAGAAACTAGGACATCTAAGTAAAAGAGGGGAACAGACAAGAAATAAACAGAAATATGTTCCCTGTGGCTCTATGACCCCCCCCCCCATCTGATAGAGCCTCCTCAATCTGATAGACCCTCCTCCATCTGATGATCCTCCATCTTACCCCCCCCCCCCATCTGATGGTCCCTCCTCCATATGATGGTCCTCCATCTAATGGTCTCTCCATCTGATGGTCCCTGTGATTATCTGACCCCCCTATCCGATGGACCAGCCTCCATCTGATAGACCCTCCTCCATCTAATGGTCCTTCATCTTAGACCACCATCTGATGGTCCCTCCTCCATATGATTATCCCTCCATCTGATGGTCCCTGTGGCTATCTGACCCCCCCATCTGATGGACCCTCCTCCATCTGATATATCGTCCTCCATATGATGGTCCTCTATCTTACCCCACCATCTGATGGTCCCTCCTCCATATGATGGTCCTCCATCTAATGGTCCCCTCATCTGATGCTCCATCTGATGGTACCTGTGGTTATCTGACCCCCCATCAGATGGACCCTCCTCCATCTGATGGTCCTCCATCTTACCCCACCATCTGATGGTCCCTCCTCCATATGATGGTCCACCATCTAATGGTCCCCTCATCTGATGCTCCATCTGATGGTACCTGTGGTTATCTGACCCCCCATCAGATGGACCCTCCTCCATCTGATGGTCCTCTATCTTACCCCACCATCTGATGGTCCCTCCTCCATATGATGGTCCTCCATCTAATGGTCCCCTCATCTGATGCTCCATCTGATGGTACCTGTGGTTATCTGACCCCCCATCAGATGGACCCTCCTCCATCTGATGGTCCTCCATCTTACCCCACCATCTGATGGTCCCTCCTCTCCTGGAACGGATTATGTTCGTAATCCGAGGTTCCACTGTATTTGGATATTTTTTAACTACAGTTTATTTTTTATTTTTTTTTACAGAAAGAAAGCACATACTGTATAATATAAAAAAATGTACATTGCCAGAAAACACATAATAATCAAAGAGAAAAAAATACAAAAAAATAAGCTAACCTACGAACAACAACCTCAAAATAAAGAAAGCTGAAAAGCAATAAATGAAACACATCTTTACAAAAACTCTAAATAAAAATAAAGTACAAGTTGATCTAAAGCTAAATGAGTTTTTTTATCCTCAAGCAAATTTTTCTCATGAAGCTTAAAATTAAAGTGTCTGTTTCGCCACAATTTCACCGGCGGCAAAACTGGTCATTTTGCTGCAAACTGAGTTTTGCCGAAATGATTGCACTCGGTTCTACTGATCACATATGAAATTCAACAGCCAACCTCTACGACTATAGTAGAGTACACACCCTCCCTCTAACGACCCCACAGTACTGGTCCATCCATCTTCCCACTCGTCAGGCATCCTTTAACGAATGGCTAACGCATACATTCCCCGCTGTCTTGGTAATGGCTGAAAAACACATTTCCCAGAAGACAATTCTGACATTGTTTTGGACTTGTAAGCGATGGAGAATGACAAACAAACCACAGCCGGTAATTGTTACAAGATAAATACCAATAAAACAGCACGCGAGTGTTTGTTCTGTAAGCATCTCTCCCATGTCCCCCTCTCATTTTCCTTCTATGGTTTTATATTATGCCACCCACATAGCTGCTACTGGCAAGCACGAATGTTAATCAATCGACAAGTAATGATTTAGCAGGATCGTCAAGAAGCCGATGAACAGTAAAGGTAAATAGCGAAAGGATTATTCCATCCTAATGCTGCGTACACACCATCGGACATTCCGACAACAAAACCGTGGATTGTTTTCCGATGGACGTTGGCTCAAACTTGTCTTGCATACACACAGCCACACAAATGTTGTCGGAAATTCCAAACGGCAAGAACGCGGTCACGTACAACGGCACTAGAAAAAGGAAGTTCAACACCAGATGTGTCAGTGGAAGTTTGATGAAAGACGATTCGCGCTTTTCAGCAAGACCTATAAGTGTTACTTAAAGGGGTTGTAAACTTTCCGTTTTTTTCACCTTAACACATCCTATGCATTAAGGTGAAAAAACATCTAAAAGTTACAGGCCCCCCAGAGCCCCCGTTTTATGTATATGAGGCCCGAATCTCCGTGAGCGCGATCCCGCGTTGGTTTCCCCCAGATCTTGTGGCCTCGTCATTGGATGATTGCTCGCAGCGCAGCCATTGGCTCCCACTGCTGTCAATCAAATCAATGATGTGGCATGCCGGGGGGCGGGGCTTAGTGATACACTTGGCGGCTATGGCCACCTATGTATCACACGGGAGCGTGCCCGCAAGATAACCCTCTTGGGAGAGCGCTTCCTAGAAGGGGGTTAGCTTTTGTAGGGAGGAGCTGAGACAGCCGCCGAGGGACCCCAGAAGACGAGGATCTGGGTCACTCTGTGCAAAATTAACTGCACAGTGGAGGCAAGTATGGTATGTTTGTTATTGAATTTTTTTTTTTAACCTTTATAACCCCTTTAATTGCACCAGAACAAAATCAGGTCTCCTGGCCTGCCAAAGGGGACTGTACTTGTGTGGCAAATCTCAGAACATGTTGACCAGGAGGTCCTTATTCCCATATATAGATATTTAGTTATCACTAGAGGGATCACCAGCAGGAGGAAGAAGCTGGGCCGCCAAAGGAGCGGCATCACCACTCCCCCCCCACCCCCCGCGGCACTAACACACTCCCCCACCACCACCCACTGTCCTTACCTTGGATGCGGACAGTGAGAACATGGCGGGCTTGGGAAAAGCTCCTCTCTCCTCCTTCTGGTCCTCAATTGGCCAGGAGGAGGATCAGTGCTGCAACAGAGAATTTTCACTCGCTGTTGCAACACACCTGGGTGGGCTCCAGACGGAATGCTCTGTGTTCTGCGTCCACCCTATTTTGAAGTCTATTAGAGCTTATGGCTTAAAAAATTCATATGCCCGGTGACCCAAAAAGGGCAGGACACATGAATAGGGGGCGGCCACGGCGGCAGTGGATAGATTCATGCTATGCATGAATCTATCCATTATGCATATAGGGGGTGGTGATAATGGGGGGTGGTGCCCGGACGCCCCTAATGGACGAGCCGGTCATGTTCTCTTTCCCCTATGCAGATCGTTAGTTACCACTACGGGGATCACCAGCAGGAGGAAGAAGGTCCTCATTCCCCTATATAGATCTTTAGTTATCACTAGAGGGATCACCAGCAGGAGGAAGAAGGTCCTCATTCCCCTATATAGATCTTTATATCACTAGAGGGATCACCAGCAGGAGGAAGAAGGTCCTCATTCATCTATATAGATCTTTATTATCTCTAAAGGGATGAATGAATGAGTGACTTGTATATTGCTACACATGCAAACTGAATCTTTTTGCAGCCAGTGTCTTCCTGGCTGGTGAGGTCATTTATCAGGATCTCGACACGCTTGGGACGCACAGTCATACACACATATATACATATATACATATATACTGGGCCAATTTGGACAGGATCCAATTAACCTACCAGCATGTCTTGGGATCACCAGCACAAGGACGGAGGTCCTCATTCCTCTATATAGATCTTTATTATCACTAGAGGGATCACCAGCAGGAGGAAGGAGGTCCTGATTCCTCTATATAGATCTTTATATCACTAGAGGGGTCACCAGCAGGAGGAAGGAGGTCCTGATCCCTCTATATAGTTCTTTATATCACTAGAGGAATCACCAGCAGGAGGAAGGAGGTCCTGATCTCTCTATATAGATCTTTATATCACTAGAGGGGTCACCAGCAGGAGGAAGGAGGTCCTAAATTCCTCCATATAGATCTTTATATCACTAGAGGGGTCACCAGCAGGAGGAAGGAGGTCCTAATCCCTTTATATAGATCTTTGTTATCACTAGAGGCAGTGCCGATCCTGACCTCCCTGGGGCCCTAAGCAAAATGACATGGCACATTAAAAATGAGAAGCGCGGGGGCGCTGACGACAGTGACATGTTACATTAAAGAAAGTTGAGAAGCAGGGGTAGGGGGTGTTCTGCTGTCGGAAATGACATATTAAATTGAGAAGCGGGGGTTGCTGACTTACCTCTTCTCCCATGCACCCAGCGAGTTGAGAAGCGGGGTGAGGGGGCGAAAATGACTACTCACCAGGCAGGGCCTCTAGTAATTTGGGGGGGCCTTCGCAGCTTTGCAGGGCCCTAAGCGGCTTGCATAGTGAGCCTATAGGTAGGGCCGTCTTTACCACAGGGCAAATGGGGAAGGTGCCCTGGGCCCTGTCACTGTTGGGGGCCCAAAGCAACCCCCTTTGAAAAAAAAAAAAAAAAAAAAAAATTTTTTTTTTTTTTTTAGGGGTCCGGAGGCCCCCAGGGCCCCAGATGGCAAACCCCCCTTTTTTTTATTTATTTTTAAATAAAAAAAAATAATTATATATTTTTATTAAACGGACAATTTTTTAATATATTTTTATTTTATTTTTTATTAAAGGGCCAATTTTTTTTTTAGAGGTATGGGGGTCCCCAGGGGCCCATAGTTCCCCAGGGCCCCGGATGACAACCCCCCTTTTTTTATAAAAAAAAATCTTTTTATTTATATATATATATATATATATATATATATATATATATATATAAATATATATATATATAAAAATGTTTATTATTATTATTATTATAGGACCCAGAGGTCCCCAGGGCCCTGGATGGCAACCCCCCTTATTTTTTATAAAAAACATTTTTTTTATATATTTTATTTCTTTTTTTTCTTTTTATATATATATATATATATATATATATATATATATATATATATATATATATATATATATATATTTTTTAAAATTAAAGGGCTCAGAGTTCCCCAGGGCCCCATGTGGCAAACACCCTTTATCTTTTTTATAAATGTTTATTTTTTTATTTTTGTTTATATATTTTTTTATTTATTTTTTATTTAAGGGCCCAGAGGTCCCCAGGGCCCTGGATGGCAACCCCCCCCCTTTTTTTTTTATAAATGTTTCTTTATATATATTTTTTATTAAAGGACCCAGAGGTACCGGATGGCAACCCCCTTTTTTTTGTAATTTATTTTTATTAAAAAAAAAATATTAAAGGGCCCAGAGGTCCCCAGGGCCCCAGATGGCAACCCCCTTTTTAAAATATATTTTTTATTTCTTTTTTTCTTTTTATTAAAGGGCCCAGAGGTCCCCAGGGCCCCGGATGGCTACACCCCTTTTTTATATATATTTTTCTTTATTTCTTTCTTTATTTCTTTTTTTGTAAATGGCCCCCCGCTTCTAAATTTGCGGCAGCCCCCCCCCCGCTTCTCAATTTCAGGCGGCAGCACCCCCCCATCCCGGTTCTCTGCTCCAGGGGGCCCATGCCTGAAGCTGTGTAAGTGGCCTCATAATTCCTGATGGCGGCCCTGCCTCCCGTTAAGCCCCTGTGCTGCCCACAAATCAGGCTGAAAATCATCAGCGGCACGCAGCCAGTGACAGTACTGCTTCCCTTCCCAGTGTTTTAAAATGTACAGCACCCCTGGCTTCCCTTTAGACGCGCACTTCTCCCTTCCTGCCACTGGGTGCTGCTTGCATATAAAAGTGAATTAGAATGTGATTTTATAACATCCCCAGTTTGCTCTTCCTGAGGCTGACAAGACTTCATGTCATGCTCCTCAAGGTATGTCACTGTTTGCTAATCTATATTGTAAATTGAAGTTTTCTGTAGAGTGTGCCCAAAGTCTTTATAATATTTGATGATTCACTGCAGGTCTGGTCAGTGTTTTAAAAAGTTCCTCTATTTTACACATGGCATGGGGTCACAGCACCGTCTGTCCATTCTGCTTTAGCACCATGGGACCCCATGCCATGCCATGTGTAAAATAAAGGAACTCTTTAAATAACAGACCAGACCTGCAGTCCAGGCTGAGTAAAGCCTCAGAGCAGATGACATTACTGTCTGTATTTAACTGCTTGATGGGCTTATTTTGGGCCTGGCTGGTTCACATGTATGTGTTTTGGCGGCCCACATTTGCGCAGGCACAGCAGCCCATTCATTTGAATGGGCCGCCATGCCTGCGTTTCCTGCAAAGAAAAGCGCATGCCTCATGTAATAGGCTGCGCACACGGCACACCTATGCCCATCAAGCACTGAAATACAGCACTGTCTGTCCATTCTGCTGTGACTTATCTGCAGTTCCCGCACTGTCAAACGTGCTGCATTTTTAGATGTTTAGGTCACGCTTTTAAAAACACAGTGCGTTTGTGTGTGCAAGAACTGCAGGTAAGTAGCATGGTGCAAAAGCAGAATGGATTTCAAGGCAATTGTATTTTTAAAATGCTGAATGCACCTTTTTTCTGCAGGAAACAAAGGCATGGCAGCCCATTCAAATCAATGGGCTGCTGTACCTGCACAAATGAGGACCGCCAAAACATACATGTGAACCAGCCAGGCCCAAAATAAGCTGGAGGGGGGCCCAAAAAAAATGTTTGCCCAGGGCCCAAACCATATTAAAGACGGCCCTGCCTATAGGGCGGATCGGCCCTGACTAGAGGGGTCACCAGCAGGAGGAAGGAGGTCCTGATTCCTCCACATAGATCTTTATTATCACTGGAGGGATCATCACCAGCAGGAGGAAGGAGGTCCTGATTCCCCTATATAGATCTTTATTATTACTGGAGGGATCACCAGCAGGAGGAAGAAGATCCCGATTCCTCTATATAGATCTTTATTATCACTAGATGGATCACCAACAGGAGGAAGGAGGTCCCAATTCCTCTATATAGATCTTTATTATCACTAGAGGGATCACCAGCAGGAGGAAGGAGGTCCTGATCCCTCTATATAGATCTTTATTATCACTAGATGGATCACCAGCAGGAGGAAGGAGGTCCTGATTCCCCTATATAGATCTTTATTTCACTAGAGGGATCACCAGCAAGAGGAAGGAGGTCCCGATTCCCGTATATAGATCTTTATTATCACTGGAGGGATCACCAGCAGGAGGAAGGGGGTCCCGATTCCTCTATATAGATCTTTATATCACTAGAGGGGTCACCAGCAGGAGGAAGGAGGTCTCGATTCCTCTCTATAGATCTCTCTGCATGAAAGTGTAATTGTCAGATAAATTAACTCGGTGCTCAATTACAAAAAATGCCCTAATTATGAAGGGACCTTTCGAAGGTCAAGTGGTTAAAATGTATTAATTAGGTTTAAATCAACTTTATTAGTTCAGGCAGTACACAGATACAGCAAAGATCCGCTACATCGTGAATGTAAATTCAGCAAATGCACCGAGTCACTGCATCCCGGACATGGACCTCCATCCAAGCAGTCCCTTCCATGGCTGGTCACGCATGTTCTGGGTATCATATTTCACGCAGTCAAACACGACTAGCGAGGGAAGGTGCACAAACCCCACTGTAAGCCGAGGAAAATTGACGCTGACTACTGTGTTGGGCCAAAATAACTTTAATGAGGATATTTTAGCAAACAAATAGGTCCCGAGGTGGTCTGGAAATAGATGGCATGTAACCGGGAAACCAAAGAACAGTCTATACCTCAAACCACCCTTCCCGCTGCTGCTTCCAGTTATACAATGTATGATGCTGCCAACCTCAATGTCCTGTGATTGAGGCACAAATTGCACTGTAATTTTCAAGCAGAGAAACCTTCCAGCAAGGCTCGCTTTGAAAAAAAAAAAGACACAGAGCTATAATTCATTCTGTAGAGAGCAGGATGATCACAAACCTGGCAGAACATTAGAACACCTATTTCTGCTTGTTACCTTTCATTAGGGACATTGTAATGGGGGGAAGATTTAATGTAACAACCTGTTCACGCTGGGGTAATGGGTTCATTCCAAAGCCAGAACTTGAATTCAATGGTCATGTCAGTTTGCCCCTAAAGTTATATTTTTACTGTAGAAGTCTGGTTCAGGAGGAGCGGCATTATTCATTGTCTATGCAGAGGTGCCCCTTGGAATTCTTCCCCTCCACCACTAGATGGTGTCAGTGTTCCAACGTAAATAATGGCCAGCATCACTTCCTGTGAGTCCAGGCAGTCATGGTCCCACAGCAAAAGGCAGCCTGGGTTCACTGTATAGACTGAGCAATGGCAAGGGAGGACCTCCCGCCGCTGCCAAGAAGGGAGGGGGGGGGGGGTGCTCAGAGACAGCAAACACACAACAGGATATATTCAAAGACTGTGGGCATTATACAAGAGATGGTCAGAGCCTGCAGATATGATACAAGAGAAGGTCAGAGACTGCGGACATGATAAAAGAGAAGGTCAGAGGCTGCGGACATGATACAAGAGAAGGTCAGAGACTGCGGACATGATAAAAGAGAAGGTCAGAAACAGCGGATATCAAACAAGAGATGGTCAAAGACTGCGGACATGATACAAGAGATGGTCAGAGACTGTGGACATGATACAAGAGAAGGTCAGAGACTGTGGACATGATACAAGAGAAGGTCAGAGACTGCGGACATGATACAGGAGATAGCCAGAGACTGCAGACAAGATACAAGAGATGATCAAAGACTGTGGACATGATACAAGAGATGATCAAAGACTGTGGACATGATACAAGAGATGGTCAAAGACTGTGAACATGATACAAGAGATGATCAAAGACTGTGGGTAGGACACAAGAGATGGTCAAAGACTGTGGGTAGGACACAAGAGATGGTCAAAGACTGTGGGCATCTTACAGGAGATGATCAAAGACTGTGGACCTGATACAAGAGATGTTTAAAGACTGTGGACCTGATACAAGAGATGTTTAAAGACAGTGGGCATGTTACAGGAGATGATCAAAGACTGTGGGTAGGACACAAGAGATGGTCAAAGACTGTGGGCATGTTACAGGAGATGATCGAAGACTGTGGACATGATACAAGAGATGATCAAAGACTATGGACATGATATAAGAGATGATCAAAGACTGTGGACATGATACAAGAGACAATCAAAGACTGTGGACATGATACAAGAGATGATCAAAGACTGTGGACATGATACAAGAGATGATCAAAGACTGTGGACATGATACAAGAGATGATCAAAGACTGTGGACATGATACAAGAGATGATCAAAGACTGTGGACATGATACAAGAGATGATCAAAGACTGTGGACATGATACAAGAGATGATCAAAGACTGTGGACATGATACAAGAGATGACCAAAGACTGTGGACACGATACAAGAGATGGTCAAAGACTGTGGACATGATACAAGAGACGATCAAAGACTGTGGACATGATACAAGAGATGATCAAAGACTGTGGACATGATACAAGAGATGATCAAAGACTGTGGACATGATACAAGAGACAATCAAAGACTGTGGACATGATACAAGAGACAATCACAGACTGTGGACATGATACAAGAGATGATCAAAGACTGTGGACATGATACAAGAGATGATCAAAGAATGTGGACATGATACAAGAGACGATCACAGACTGTGGACATGATACAAGAGATGATCAAAGACTGTGGACATGATACAAGAGACGATCAAAGACTGTGGGCATGTTACAGGAGATGATTAAAGACTGTTGGCATGACACAAGACATGGCCAAAGACTATGAGCATTACACAAGAGATGGTCAGAGACTGCAGACATGTTGCAGGAGACAGTCAGAAACTGTGAACCAGAAATATAACTTGTTGGAGACTGGGAAAATTCCCAAAGACAGTCATAGACTAGAGACACATTACATGAGACTGCTAGAGATCACTGCTATAACAGGGCAATAGGAAAACACAGATTACTTTCTACAAGCCTCCAAGGGCCACACAAAGAATGTCAAAGGGTCGCATGCAATCCACAAACCCCAGGTTGGGCACTAAAGCTCTAAATCAAAGGCAGTCATGAGTTATAGGTGTTGTTTTTGGGCAACAGTGCCAAGACAAAATATTTTAGCACCCGAGGCAAAAAGGACAAAGTTTGCACCGCCCTTCAGCAGCATTGGCTGCAGGTCCTGACCTTTTTGTGCTCCCCTATCGCTGAAAAGCCCATGGTGGTCACCTCTTCTACCTACCTCTTGGCCAAGCCCTAATGATGCCCAGTCACATATTGCTACTGCCCTGTATACAAAATAAATAAAAAAAAACAACCTGGGAGAGACTGATGGGTTGGGGCAGGTGTGCAGGCATAGTATAAGGGTACTAATTAGGGTACGGAGGCGCTACATCACGATCATTCAGCGTCCGGGTTCCAGCACTATTATGTACCATTATTTTCAGCTTTTAATGGCTCTCAGTGCTGAAAAAAAAGATTGTTGTAGCTCAACGATAATTAAACCTATTAAAACGAGGTCCATTCCCACCAAAGAGTTCCCACAAGCGGCATTTTGTTGTGTTTTCTGCTCTAATTCAGCTCTGTGGCAGTGCTTGCAAAACACTTAAAAATGCTTGTTACACGCCAGCCTTGCCAACACTCCAAGTATAATCTAGAGTCACATAATTGCATGTGGACGCCTAAAATGTTTTTTAAAAATCGCAAATAAACTGCTCGATAAAGCACTGAAAAATGTAAGTCATGCTCAACTGTTTTAAAGATTTTTTTGTCAATATGCATCAATACTCATGCATTCATACTTTTTGTGTATAGCCAGTGTTACAGCAGTGGTGTCATTAGGGTTGTGTCACCTGGTGCGGTGAAACATGGTGTCGCCCCCCTCCCCCTCCTGTCTAGGCTGCCCAGCACCCTGCAGGCAGCACACGGTCATGGGACACACCCCAAACCGGCCCCTGTAAATTATAGTATAGGGTGTTATAGTAGCAGGCTATGGTAGTATAGGGTGGTATAATAGCAGGTTGGGGTGGTATAGTGGCAGGTTAGCATAGTATAGGGTGGTAAAGGGCAGGTTAGGGTGCTATAGTGGCAGGTTAAAGTAGTATAGGGTGGTATAGTGGCAGGCTAGGGTAGTATAAGGTGGTATAGTGGCAGGTTAGAGTAGTATAGGGTGGTTTAGGTCAGGTTAGGGTGGTATAGTGGCAGGTTAAAGTAGTATAGGGTGGTATAGGGCAGGTTAGGGTGTTATAGTGGCAGGCAAGGGTAGAGTATAGGGTGGTATAGTGGCAGGTTGGGGTGGTATAGGGCAGTTTAAGGTGGTTTAAATGGCGGGTTAGAATAGTATAGGGTGGTATAGTGGCAGGTTAGAGTAGTATAGATTGGTATAGGGCAGGTTAGGGTGGTATAGTGGCAGGTTAAAGTAATATAGGGTGGTATAGGGCAGGTTAGGGTGGTATAGTGGCAGGTTAAAGTAATATAGGGTGGTATAGGGCAGGTTAGGGTGGTATAGTGGCAGGCTAGGGTAGTTTAGGGTGGTATAGTGGCAGGTTGGGGTGGTATAGTAGCAGGTTAGGGTGGCATAGTGGCAGGTTAAAGTAATATAGGGTGGTATAGGGCAGGTAAGGGTGGTATAGGGGCAGGCTAGGGTAGTATAGGGTGGTATAGTGGCAGGTTAGCGTAGTATAGGGTGGTATAGTAGCAGGTTGGGGTGGTATAGCAGCAGGTTAGAGTAGTATAGGGTGGTTGAGTGGCAGGTTGGGGTGGTATATGGCAGGTTAGATTAGTATAGGGTGGTATAGTGGCAGGTTATGGTGGTATAGTATCAGGTTATGGTGGTATAGTGGCAGGTTATAGTAGTGTAGGGTGTTATACGGCAGGTTAGAGTAGTACAGGGTGGTATAGTGGCAGGTTAGTGTAGTATAGGGTGGTATATTGGCATGTTAGTGTAGTATAGGGTGGTATAGTAGCAGGTTGGGGTGGTATAGTGGCAGGTTAGAGTAGTATAGGGTGGTAGAGTGGCAGGTTAGAGTGGTATAGGGATGTTTAGATAAGTATAGGGTGGTATAGTGGCAGGTTATGGTGGTATAGTGGCAGGTTGGAGTAGTATAGGGTGGTATAGGGCAGGTTAGAGTGGTATAGGGAAGGTTAGATAAGTATAGGGTGGTATAGTGGTGGTATAGTATGAGGTTATGGTGGTATAGTGGCATGTTAGAGTAGTATAGGGTGGAAGAGTGGCAGGTTAGGGTGGTATAGGATGGTATAGGGAAGGTTAGAGTAGTATAGGGTGGCATAGGGCAGGTTAGAGTAGTATAGGGTGGTATAGGGCAGGTAAGAGCAGTATAGGGTTGTATAGGGCAGGTTAGAGTAGTATAGGGTGGTATAGGGCAGGTTAGAGTAGTATAGGGTTGTATAGGGCAGGTTAGAGTAGTATAGGGCAGGTTAAAGTAGTATAGGGTTGTATAGGGCAGGTTAGAGTAGTATAGGGCAGGTTAGAGTAGTATAGGGTTGTATAGGGCAGGTTAGAGTAGTATAGGGTGGAAGAGTGGCAGGTTAGGGTGGTATAGGATGGTATAGGGCAGGTTAGAGTAGTATAGGGTGGTATAGGGCAGGTTAGAGTAGTATAGGGTTGTATAGGGCAGGTTAGAGTAGTATAGGGCAGGTTAGAGTAGTATAGGGTGGCATAGGGCAGGTTAGAGTAGTATAGGGTAGTATAGGGCAGGTTAGAGTAGTATAGGGTTGTATAGGGCAGGTTAGAGTAGTATAGGGCAGGTTAGAGTAGTATAGGATGGTATAGTGGCAGGCTTAGGGTAACAGTTACAGGAGACTTTTGGGTACCATGGAGAAGGTTTACAATTCCTTTCATTGCTATCCGGGGCTCCAATAGAGAGATTTCCCTGCACTTCCTGTACTGCTGACAACATTGAAAATCTTTATAAACAAATAAACAAAAATAAAATAAAATAAAAATAAAATATATTTAGAAAAATAAGAACATTAGACCAATAGACTCTGAGGGCCAGATTCTCGTAGAATCCGCGGCGGCGTAGCGTAAGCCATTTACACCACGCCGCCGCAACTTACTGGAGCAAGTGCCGTATTCTCAAAGCACTTGCTCCGTAGTTTGCGGCGGCGTGGTGTAAATGGCCCGGCGTTAGGCCGCGTAATTCAAAGGGGGCGGTTTGCAGTAACGAATCCACAGGGTAAATATCTTTATAAATAAATACACAAAAATTAAATAAAAATATTTATAAAAATAACATTAGACTCTGAGAAACAAATGTATTATGAATGAGTGACTTGTATAGCGCTACAAATGTGAACTAAATTGCCTCAAGGCACTTTTTTTTTAAACTACCAGCATGACTTTGGAGTGTGGGAGGAAACCGGAGGAAACCCACGCAGACACAGGGAGAACATGCAAACCCCATGGTGTCGTGGTCAGGTTTCAAACCAGCGAACCTTTTGCTGCTAGGTGAAAGTGCTAACCACTACACCACTGTGCTGTTCCTTAAAGCAAACAATCTATACCTTTACAGTAAAGAATCCACAGGGTGAATATCTTTATAAACCAATAAACAAAAATAAAATTTAATAAAAATAAAAATTAAATATATTTGGAAAAATAACAACAATAGACCAATAGACTCTGAGAAAAAATGTATTAAAGCAAACACGATCTCTACCTTTACAGTAAATAATCCACAGAGTGAATATCTTTATAAAGACAATTAAAATAAATGTTTAAAAAAAAAAAAAAAAAAAAAACAACATTAGACCAATAGACTTATGCCGCGTACACACGATCGGTCAAACCGATGAGAATGGTCTGAAGGACTGTTTTCATCGGACCAAACCGATCGTGTGTGGGCCCCATAGGTTATTTAACCATAGGTTAACCAGTTAAGCCCCGGACCAATATGCAGCCTAAAGACCCAAGGTGTTTTTACAGTTCGGCACTGCGTCGCTTTAACAGACAATTGCGCGGTCGTGCGATGTGGCTCCCAAACAAAATTGGCGTCCTTTTTCCCCCCACAAATAGAGCTTTCTTTTGGTGGTATTTGATCACATCTGCGGTTTTTAGTTTTTGCGCTATAAACAAAAATAGAGCGACAATTTTGAAAAAAATGCAATATTTTTTACTTTTTGCTATAATAAATATCCCCCAAAAACATATATAAAAACATTTTTTTTCCTCAGTTTAGGCCGATACGTATTCTTCTACCTATTTTTAGTAAAAAAAATCGCAATAAGCGTTTATCGATTGGTTTGCGCAAAATTTATAGCGTTTACAAAATAGGGGATAGTTTTATTGCATTTTTATTAATTTTTTTTTTTTTACTACTAATGGCGGCGATCAGCAATTTTTTTCGTGACTGCGACATTATGGCGGACACTTCGGACAATTTTGACACATTTTTGGGACCATTGTCATTTTCACAGCAAAAAATGCATTTAAAATGCAATCTTTATTGTGAAAATGACAGTTGCAGTTTGGGAGTTAACCACAGGTGGCGCTGTAGGAGTTAGGGTGCACCTAGTGTGTGTTTACAACTGTAGGGGGGTGTGGCTGTAGGAATGACGTCATCGATCGTGTCTTCCCTATAAAGGGAATGACGCGATCGATGCGCCGCCACAGTGAAGCACGGGGAAGCCGTGTTTACATACGGCTCTCCCCGTTCTTCAGCTCCGGGGAGCGATCGCGACGGAGCGGCTATAAACAAATAGCCACGCCGTGGTCCCGGATCGCTCCCCGTGCGGACCCGACCTCCGCATGTAGCGGGGGGGGTCCCGATCGGACCCCCCACCTGCTAATAGGCAAGGACGTACATGTACGCCCATGTGCCTGTACGTGCCATATTGTGGACGCATATGTACATGCGGGGGTCGGGAACTGGTTAAAAAAAAGCCAACTTGTTTTAAATTTAACCGATGCATTCCTAACCGATAGGAAAAAAACGATCGTTAGTAGGCACGACCATCGGTTAAAAATCCACGCATGCTCAGAATCAAGACGGCGCATGCTTGGAAGCATTGAACCTTGTTTTTTTCAGCACGTCGTTGTGTTTTACGTCACCGCGTTCTGACATGATCGTTTTTTTTTAACCGATGGTGTGTAGACACGACGGACCATCAGTCAGCTTCATCGGTTAACCGATGAAAACGGTCCATCAGACCGTTCTCATTGGATGGACCGATCGTGTGTACGCGGCATTACTGTAAAGAAACAATCTATACCTTTACAGTAAAGAATCCACAGGGTGAATACGCTCATAAACAAAAAATAAAATAAAAATAAAACATATTTCGAAAAATAAGAACATTAGACCAATAGACTCTGAGAAACAATGTATTAAAGCAAAAACGATCTGTACCTTTACAGTAAAGAATCCACACGGTGACCGGCTGTAAAGTCTACAATATGATTAGCTCTACAGTAAAGGACCCAAAGACTAAATTATTATAGATAATAATAATATTATAATAGAAATATTATAAATACAAATCCACTTCCTCTTTATACCAGAGTCCTTGGTAAAAAATGAACTACTAAAGCTTCCCTGCCATTTGGACAACTACAAATCACAAGAGGTCCAACATAGTACAGGGAGATTTTGGAAGGTTTATTAAATCATTCATTAGCCAATTAGACCAATAACCTCTACTACCGATATATTAAATCACAACTTTATTACTCTTACAGTAAAGAATGCACAAGCCAACCACCCTACAGTGTAGAATCTACAGCTTGCCTAAAATGACAGTAAAGGACTCCCAAGAGGATTTAATTGACTGAATATAATCTATAGATCAGCTGCTGAAGTAGAAAAATAGCCAATATAATAATAATAATAATAATAATAATAATAATAATAATAATAATATAATAAAATCACAGGTTTACTGCTCTGACAGTAGAGAATACATAGTCTTCATACAAGGACAGTTAGGAATTTAGCATGAAATACAAAGAATCCAATATCGGGATTAGGCAACAAGCAAAACCAAAACATCAACACCATGACAGAATACAATACAAGCATTGGTTGTCTTACTGTGACGGTGACATTAGAAGGGAGTGATCAGAAAATTACATTACCTGAAAAAACAAACAGAAAACATTGGTTAGCGCCAAATATCATTTCCTTATATAAAAGAAAAGTGAATCATAACAAGTAATATTGAAGCACCACATCCCCACCAAACAACGAGCATCCAATACAAATCCTTACATGTGTAGAGAACCTAAAGGCACCTAATTATTATATAGAAGTTAAAAAAATATATAAAATAACAAAAATATTCTTTTATTTCCTATTTTATCTTAAAAATCACAAAAATAGATCAATACAATTGTATGTAAGAGGGGTTTCAAAATGTCACAATTATACCCATCAGGAATTTTGGGGCCCCTTACACAGCTTTAGGCATGGGCCCCCTGGAGCGGGGGGGGGGGCTGTATGTATGTTGGGACATACAGTATAAGAAGATGCTAATGCCCTCACCTCCAGCCGTCTGTCTGTTCTCTGTGCTAATTGACCCTGCTATTGTGTGGAGATGTCCTGTGTTTACACTTATGATAATGTGTATTGAATGTATAGCAGATGAGTGAGGAGACGTGACGTCTACCCTGAAAGGTCATATCTTGGAGTCACCTCGTCGGGGTAAATGATTAGTTAATTAGCTCATGTAAATTTATGTTCTGGTTACCTCCTCTTTAAATGTATATAAGTTTGTATTTTTGGTTCTAATAAACACTCAATGTTCAGCAGACAAACAAGTCTCGTCTCGTTGTGTGCTGGTGAGCAGCTGAAATATCTGATATCTATATCCAGACTGATAGGAAGCGGTATATGACGGAAGCACTCAAGCTGAGTGTGGGACGTTCCGTTACAATACTCCATCCATGAAAAAAAATGGGAGGATACTCTAAACTTCTCGACCTAACATCTTGTCACATTGCAACGCGCCTCACCTTGAAGGCCTCTAGATGCATCACATTGATCACATTGGGAAATAGCGCAATAAATACTCCACCAATGGTATGCCACTTCAACAAGTAACCAGTCGCGGGCCACAATGAGCAGAGAGGGCAGATGACAGGTCTGTGTCCAGTCTGCATATGCAAAGCAGACACAGACACAACCCGATCTACTCTATGGGCCCTCCGATCCAATCAGACAGAAGGGGGCAGATCCACTTCTGATTTTTTTTTTTTAGCAGATCAGGTTGGAGGTAGGCACGTGTAAACGGACAAAAGTCTGTGTACATCTGCCGCTCCATAGAGGTGATTAGAGGGTCCAATTGGGTCGGACCGATCAGGCGAAAAGGGCCTAAGGCTGCTTTTACACTGATGGTCTGCGCTCTATTGCGGCGCATTGTTCCTGTGGTTTTCCCGCTGGTTAGTTGCACTTTGCCATAGACGTCTATTACATCCTGCAGGTGTGGTGCACTTTCTGAAAAGCCGCTTGTTTCCTCTACAGCTTCATTTACAGCACTGATGCTCTCGGACGGCAGGTCGGCAGCCTACAATCTGGGCTTGCCAACCAGCCATCCCAGAGCAGGAGGTCGCGGGGCACATCAGAGGGCTCCTCGGCAGTGTTGCCAACCTACCAGATTGAAATTTACTGGCACGACACCCCGAAATTTACTGGCACAGCCACGTTTTTACTGGCATTTCACAAATGTTACTAAATTACATTTTTAGGTGCAAATCTCAGTATTAAGGCTACAAACAAGTACGCTGGGCAAATAGCGATGTGATATAAGGTAGATAGTAAGGTAAAAAAACATAATTTTGTTATTTTTGATATAATAAGGGCAAATTATTTAGTCACATTACCCCCTGCCTTCACCCCCCTCTGCGGTGCCACAATCTCCCCTGCTTCCAATCTCCCCCAGTCCCCTGCCTCCATCGTCCCCTGCCTCCATCCCCCTCTGCGGTGCCACCAACAACCCCTGTCTCCGTCCCCACCCTCTGCAGTGCCACCAACACCCCTTGCCTCCAATCTCCCCCTGCCTCCAATCTCCCCCATTCCCCCTGCCTCCAATCACCCCCTGCCTCCATCGTCCCCTGCCTCCATCCCCCTCTGCGATGCCACCACATACCCCTGTCTCCATCCCCCACCCTCTGCGGTGCCACCTACACCCCCTGCCTCCAATCACCCCCTGCCACTAACACCCCCTGCCTCCAATCTATCCCTGCCTCCAATCTTCCACTGCCTCCATTGCCCCCTGCCTCCATCCCCCTCTGCGGTGGCACTGCAGCCACCATCACCCCCTGCCTCCAATCACCCCCTGCCTCCATCGTCCCATGCCTCCCCCACCCTCTGCGGTGCCACCTACGCCCCCTGCCTCCAATCACCCCCTGCCACTAACACCCCCTGCCTCCAATCTACCCCTGCCTCCAATCTCCCACTGCCTCCATTGCCCCCTGCCTCCATCCCCCTCTGTGGTGCCACCACAGCCACCATCACCCCCTGCCTCCAATCACCCCCTGCCTCCATCGTCCCCTGCCTCCACCCCACTCTGCGGTGCCACCAACAACCCCTGTCTCCATCCCGACCCTCTGCGGTGCCACCAACACCCCCTGCTTCCAATCTCCCCCTGCCTCCAATCTCCCCCTGCCTCCAATCACCCCCTGCCTCCAATCTCCCCCTGCCTCCATCGTCCCCTGCCTCCATTGCCCTCTGCAGTGCCACCAACAACCACTGTCTCCATATCTCCCACCCTCTGCGGTGCCACCATCCCCCTCTGCGGTGCCACCAACACCCCCTGCCTCCAATCACCCCCTGCCACCATCACCCCCTACCCCCAATCACCCCCTGCCTCCAATCTCCATGCAAAGTTCCAAGCCGAACCGATCTCGGCTATTTTTACTAGCACATTCCCGCAACCACGGACATTTACGAACGGGGGAAAAAAGTGCCCGTTTTTACGGACGGTTGGCAACACCTCGGGCCACATGTGGCCCCCCCCCCCCCCCCGGTCCACTGGTTGGGCACCCCTGATGTAAACCATCACATTGTGTGAAAATGCCTCTGCAGAGGAACGCACCCTCTGGTTCTTACAGAGTTAAGTACTCGGAGAAATTAGAAAAGCCTTTGCACAAACGCAGTGGTTCGGTTTTAATAAAAGGTCTTATTACCGTACAGTACGTCCCGTAAAAATGATGCAGTGTCTGCTTTATAGTTGTACACAGCCTCTAGCCGCCGCTGTAAAAACAAGCGCTGAGTTTCCTGCAGGCGCTCCGTGTCAGACAAACAGATCTAGCGGTGACCCTGCACCCAGGTGTCCATCATGCTGGCTCTGGTCACGGGTTCCAATAGCTCAATCCCTCTCCGCCTCCCTCCGTCAGCAAATAATAAAAAGAAAATCCGAGAAGAAAATGGAATTTATTATTTTTCCCTTTTCTTTTCTCCGACAGCCTTATTTAAATGTTAATGTAATATTTGCAGGTCAGACGTTCCACGTCGTTGTACTTTAGGAACTGCGTCTGCTCGCGCTTGTTGTCTCGATAGGGTCAGGAGAAGAAGGGAGGGGGAGGGGGGAGGCACTTTGAAAAATGAAGGATTAGGAATACCTGAGACATGTTTTTCCAAATTGCTTTTCTTCTAGAAGAATGGCGGTTATTGAGCTTTGCTAATTGAGGACACAGAGGCAGTGCTGGCCGCCGACGGCGAGAGTGGGCAAGAAGAGTGTGAGGTTCAGTGCTGATTGGCTCAAATAAAGCCTGTGGGGATAGTCAAAGGACACTCACCCAGCCTACCTAGGTTTAACTAAATCCCCTCTATTCAGGGCTGGGAAAAGTACTTTTGACACCCTAGGCCAGGGATATGCAATTAGCGGACCTCCAGCTGTTGCAAAACTACAAGTCCCATCATGCCTCTGCCTCTAGGTTTCATGCTTGTGACTGTCAGAGTCTTGCTGTGCCTCATGGGACTTGTAGTTTTGCAACAGCTGGAGGTCCGCTAATTGCATATCCCTGCCCTAGGCGAAACCTCAGCCTCACCAGCACCCATCAATACAGCCTACCAGCACCCATTAATGCAGCCAACCAGCACCCATCAATACAACCTACCAGCACCCATCAATACAACCTACCAGCACCCATTAATGCAGCCAACCAGCACCCATCAATACAACCTACCAGCACCCATCAATACAACCTACCAGCACCCATCAATGCAGGCTACCAGCACCCATTAATGCAGCCTACCAGCACCCTTTAATGCAGCCTACCAGCACCCATCAATACAGCCTACCAGCACCCATTAATGTAGTCTACCAGCACCCATTAATGCAGCCTACCAGCACCCATCAAAGTAGTCTACCAGCACCCATTAATGCAGCCTACCAGAACTCATCAAATGCAGCCTACCAGCAACCATCAATACAGCCTACCAGCACCCATCAATGTAGTCTACCAGCACCCATCAATGTAGTCTACCAGCACCCATCAATGTAGTCTACCAGCACCCATTAATGCAGCCTACCAGAACTCATCAAATGCAGCCTACCAGCAACCATCAATATAGCCTACCAGCACCCATCAATGTAGTCTACCAGCACCCATTAATGCAGCCTACCAGCACCCATTAATGCAGCCTACCAGCACCCATCAATACAGCCTACCAGCACCCATCAATGTAGTCTACCAGCACCCATTAATGCAGCCTACCAGAACTCATCAAATGCAGCCTACCAGCACCCATCAATACAGCCTACCAGCACCCATCAATGTAGTCTACCAGCACCCATCAATGTAGTCTACCAGCACCCATTAATGCAGCCTACCAGCACCCATTAATGCAGCCTACCAGCACCCATCAATACAGCCTACCAGCACCCATCAATGTAGTCTACCAGCACCCATTAATGCAGCCTACCAGAACTCATCAAATGCAGCCTACCAGCACCCATTAATGCAGCCTACCAGCAGCACCCATCAATACAACCTACCAGCACCCATTAATGCAGCCTACCAGTACCCATCAATACAGCCTCACCAGCACCCATTAATGCAGCCTACCAGCACTCATCAAATGCAGCCTCACCAGCGCCTATCAATGCAGCCTACTGGTGCCCATCAAATACAGCCTACCAACACCCAAAAATACAGCCTACCAGCACCTATCAATGCTGTAGCCTACCAGCACCCATTAGTGCAGCCTACTAGCACCATCAATGCAGGCTACCAGCACCGATCAAATGCAGCCTACCAGTACCCATCAATGCAGCCTACCAGCACCCATTAATGCAGCCTACCAGAGTCCATCAATGCAGCCTTCCAGTGCCCATCAAATGCAGTCTTACCAGCACCCATGAATGAATGAATGACTTGTATACACATGCGAACTGAATCGCCTCTGGGCGCTTTATCCAGCCAGAGTCTGCCTGGCTGGTGCGGTCATTTTACCCCGTAGGATCGTGACAGGCTTGGGACACACAGTCATACACACAGTCATACATATATACTGGGACGATTTGGACGAGATCCAATTTACCTACCAGCATGTCTTTGGAGTGTAGGAGGAAACCGGAGTACCCGGAGGAAACCCGCGCAGGCACAGGGAGAACATGCAAACTCCAGGCAGATGGTGTCGTGGTCGGGATCCGAACCCGGCGATCCTTTTGCTGCTAGGCGAAAGTGCTACTCACTACACCACTGTGCTGTCCATCAATGCAGCCTGCCAGCACCCATCAATACAGCCTACCAGCACCCATCAAATGCAGCCTACCAGCGCCCATCAAATGCAGCCTACCAGCACCCATCAATACAGCCTACCAGCACCCATCAAATGCAGCCTACCAGCGCCCATCAATGCAGCCTACCATTGCCCATCAATGCAGCCTACTAGCGCTCATCAATGTAGCCTACCAGCACCCATCAATAAAGTCTAATAGCGCTCATCAATGTAGCCTACCAGCACCCATCAATGCAGCCTCACCAGCACCCATCACACAGTCCTCCTGGCAAAGACTTGTGGGATTTCTTTACAAGCATCCACCCCTTACTAACAGTGGGGTAGATTCAGGTAGCAATTACGCCTGCGTATCCATAGATACGCAGCGTAATTGCTAAGTAGCGCCGGCGTATCGACTTTCTGTATTCAGAAAGCACGATACGCTGACTGTAGCCTAAGATATGACTGGCATAAGGCACTTATGCCGTTGTATCTTAGGCTGCATTCTTACAATGGCCGCTAGGTGGCGTTCCCGTAGTTGTCAGCGTACAGTATGCAAATTGCATACTAATGCCGATTAACAAAAGTACGCGCGCCCGGCGTTCGAGTTTTACGTCGTTTGCGTTCGTCGCTTTCTGCGTAAGGCTGCTCCTGCTATTAGGAGGCGCAGCCAATGGTAAGTATACACGTCGTTCCCGCGTCGCGATTTTCGAAATTTACGTCGTTTGCGTAAGTGAATCGTGAATGGCGCTGGACGCCATTTACGCTCACGTCGAAGCAAATGACGTCCTTGCGACGTCATTTACCGCGATGCACGTCGGGAAATTTTCCCGACGGAGCATGCGCAGTATGTTCGGCGCGGGAACGCGCCTAATTTAAATGATCCACGCCCCCTACGGGATCATTTAAATTAGGCGCGCTTACGCAGGCGACTTTTACGAAACGCCCCCGCAAATTACAGAGCAAATGCTTCGTGAATGAAGCGTAGCGCACGTAATTTCCGGAGGCGTAGCGTAAAAACGGTACGCTGCGCCTCCGTAGCAGTGCGCGCCCCTACCTGAATCTACCCCAGTGCCTTCTGGAATGTGGGGCATGAACATTCCCAGGAGGCAGCAAAGGAGCGGATCCCCTTGCCATTCTTGTCTAGGTGAAGAATCAGGAAGTGGAGGGCCACCCAGCCAAAAAGCTTGTTTTAAGAAAATTTGTAAGAGAGGCTTTGTGATTGGCTGGTTTTGGTAACAAAAATGCAAGTCCCCACCCCTGCTTCTGTCCTGCTAAAACACTGCCCCTCCTGCTGAGGCTGTGCCCAACGCCATGCCAGAGGCCTCCACATGGCATTCCCAACCATAGAGCTTTGTATCCCTAAGGAAGGAATGTCCACACAAGAAGTTTTGCTCCACTTAGAAGCTGTAATAGCGGCAAAGGGCGGGGCCAACCCAATATTGAACCCTACGGACTAAGACTGGGAGGCCATTAAAGTTCATGTGCGTGTAAAGGTAGGTGTCCCAATACTTTTGACAATATAGGCCCAGATTCTCAAAGGGCTTACGACGGCGCAGCGCCATGTACGCCGTCGTAAGCCCTAATCTGGCCCGTCGTATCTATGCGACTGATTCTTAGAATCAGCTACGCATAGATATCCATTAGATCCGACAGGCATAAGTCTCTTACGCCGTCGGATCTTAACTGCAATTTTTTTTTTTGCCCGCTAGGTGGCGCTTCCGTCGATTTCCCAGTCGAGTATGCAAATTAGCTAGATACGCGAATTCCCGAACGTACAAGCGTCCGACGCAGTAAAGTTACGACGTTTACGTTAGGCTTTTCCCGGCGTAAAGTTGCCCCTGGGTCTATGAGTCGCAGCCAATGTTAAGTATGGCCGTCGATCCCGCGTCGAAATTTGAAAAGTTACGTCGTTTGCGTAAGTCGTCCGTGAATGGGGCTGGACGCCATTTACGTTCACGTCGAAACCAATGACGTCCTTGCGACGTCATTAGGAGCAATGCACCCTGGGATATTTTACGGACGGCGCATGCGCAGTTCGTTCGGCGCGGGAACGCACTTCATTTAAATGCTACACGCCCCCTACCCGCCGAATTTGAATTCAGCCGGGTGATTTACGTTACGCCACCACAACTTTACACGCAAGTGCTTTGTGAATAAAGCACTTGCCTGAAAAACTTGCGGCGGCGTAACGTAAATCAGATACGTTACGCCCGCTCATTTTTACGCCGGTCTACGAGAATCTGCCCCATAGTGTATTTCCGAAAACATAGAACAAGAAAATCTTGATTGTTTGCGGCACGTACTGATTTTTAAATCCATCTGGTAGCAGAAACGCCCCTGTGTCTAGTAATAGCGATCTACGTGGGCAGTACCGGAAAGTGGTAGTGCCCCATCCACACTCGGGCACAGAGCACCGTCTCTAACATATGGAGCAATTGACATCGACTGAGCGCTGAATAGCGACCTACAGCTGGGAGCTCAGCAAGCTCTGGGACTCTGGGCTTTCATCCTCATTAAAACGGCAAATGAACCATCATTACGTCTCCGCAAAATCCCACTTTCTGCAAACTGTCTTAAAGCCGAACTCCGGGAGATGCAAATTTGGGCAGTAATCCAATGAGAGACTTCCTGTCGTTTTTTACAGGCAGCCTGCAGTGGGTGGGGTTTCTGGGCCCCTCCCACAACTCTACTCTCTCTCCTTGTGCAGGGTGACTGGTCATGTCTCCGCCCCCTCCTGTAATTTCCTACAGGCAGCCTGCAGTGGGTGGGGTTTCTGGGCCCCTCCTACAGCTCTACTCTCTCTCCTTGTGCAGGGTGACTGGTCTTGTCTCCGCCCCCTCCTGTAGTTTCCTACAGGCAGCCTGCAGTGGGTGGGGCTTTTAGGCCCCTCCCACAGCTCTACAACAACAAGAACGTATCAAAAATGCACCCTTGTTGCATTTTTGATGCATTTTTTGAGTCACATGACCTATTAAAAAAAACACCATAGGCATAGAAAAATTGCTGTAAAATTGTGTCAAAAACACAGTAAAATTGGGATTAAATCCCGGCAAAATCGCAGGCATTTTCGGTAGCCAGTATTAACATTTTTTTTTTCTTTATGCTTCATTCACACTTGTATGACTCCAAAGTTGCACCGACTTTGGACTGCAACTTTGATGCGACTTTTGATGGGTGCAACTTGGATACGACTTTATCTTATACCAGTGATAATGGTCAACTGCTGCATTGTATATCATTCAGGTCCGACTTTCATGCAACTTTTAAAGGGGTTATGGTCCTCGATCAAGTTGCATGAAAGTCGGACCAAAGTAGTGCATGATCTACTTTGAAGTCGCTGTAACTTTAACCACTTGAGACCCGGACCATTATGCAGGTAAAGGACCGGGCCACTTTTTGCGATTCGGCACTGCGTCGCTTTACCTGACAATTGCGCGGTCGTGCGACGTGACTCCCAAACAAAATTGGCGTCCTTTTTTCCCACAAATAGAGCTTTCTTTTGGTGGTATTTGATCACCTCTGCGGTTTTTATTTGTTGCGCTATAAACAAAAATAGAGCGACAATTTTGAAAAAAAACAATGGGGCAGATCAAGGTATCTCTGCGCTTCTCTCCGCCGGGCGTAGCGTATCTAAGATACACTACGCCGTAACTTTTTTTTTTTCAAATCCACAAAGAATTTGCGCCGTAAGTTACGTCGGCGTAGTGTATCTTTGGCCGCGTAATGGCGCGGCATTCAAATCTCTGTGATGGGGGCGTGTTTTATGTAAATACGTCGTGACCCGACGTAAACAACGTTTTTTTTTAACTGCATGCGCCGTCCGTGGGGGTATCACAGTGCGCATGCTTGAAATGAAACCGGAACAAGCCAATGTTTAAGACGGTGACGTCATTCTACGCAAATCACTATTCGCGGACGACTAACGCAAACAACGTAAAAAATTCAAAATGTGAGGCGGGAACGACAGCCATACTTAACATTGAGTACGCCTCATAACAGCAGCTTTAACTATACGCTGGAAAAAGCCGAACGCAAACGACGTAAAAAAAATGCGCCGACCGGACGTACGTTCGTGGATCGCCGTAACTAGCTAATTTGCATACTTGGCACAAAATTCAACGGAAAGACCACCTAGCGGCCGCCGAAAAATTGCACCTTAGATCCGACCTGTCTGATCGATCCGAGATTCAGTCGTATCTTGTTTTGTAGATACAAAACAAAGATACGACGCGCAAAATTTGAAATTACGCGGCATATCAAGAGATACGCCGGCGCAATTCTTTTGTGGATCTGGCCCAATATTTTTTACCTTTTGCTATAATAAATATCCCCCAAAAAATATATAAAAACTATTTTTTTTTATTCAGTTTAGGCCGATATGTATTCTTCTACATATTTTTGGTAAAAAAAAACGCAATAAGCGTTTATTGATTGGTTTGCGCAAAAGTTAGAGCGTTTACAAAATAGGGGATAGTTTTATGGCATTTATTTTTATTTTTTTTACTAGTAATGGCGGCGATCTGCGATTTTTTTTCGTGACTGCGACATTATGGCGGACACATCGGACACTTTTGACGCTCAAGTTACAGGAGAGGACAGCTCAAAGGGGGAGGAGGGCTCTGAAAGCTGATTGGAGGGAAGGGACACACACAGCACACAGGAACAGAGCTGGAGCTGTCAATCTGCTGGAGGTCCCTCCCCCGTCACCATTTTTCTCTTGGTGTCAGGAGAACTTGTCAGAAGTGACTCATGCAGATAGCAGAGGAAGGAGGCAGCAGACAGAAATTACACTTAGTGCTCTGAATTGAGACAAGTACACACTATAGGATAGGCTTTGTTCATATTTAACATCTGAAGTTTACACTTTCTTTAACTGCTTGCCAACCAGCCGCCGCAGTTTTACGGCGGCAGGTCGGCTCTGCTGGGCGAGATGACGTAGATCTACGTTATCTCTCCCAGCAGCCAATAGGGTCGCGCGCTTCTGACTCCCGCGCGCATGCCTGGTGGTCGCGATCACCGCCGGGCACCCACGATTGCTCGTTACACACAGCTCCCGGTCCTGTCAGGGGAGAAATGCCTGACCGTCTGTTCATACAATGTATGAACAGCGATCAGTCATTTCCCCTAGTCAGTCCCACCCCCCCTACAGTTAGAACACACCCAGGGAACATAATTAACCAATTCCCCGCCCCCTAGTGTTAACCCCTTCCCTGCCAGTGGCATGTTCACAGTAATCAATGCATTTTTATAGCACTGATTGCTATAAAAATGCCAATGGTCCCAAAAATGTGTCAAAAGTGTCCGCCATAATGTCGCAGTACCGAAAAAAATCGCTGATCGCTGCCATTACTAGTAAAAAAAAAATATTAATAAAAATGCCATAAAAATACCCCCTATTTTGTAAACGCTATAACTTTTGCGCAAACCAATCAATAAACGCTTATTGCGATTTTTTTTTAACGAAAAATATGTAGAAGAATACGTATCGGCCTAAACTGAGGAAAAAAATAATGTTTTATATGTTTTTGGGGGATATTTATTATGGTAAAAAGTAAAAAAATATTATTTTTTTTCAAAATTGTCGCTCTATTTTTGTTTATAGCGCAAAAAATAAAAAACCGCAGAGGTGATCAAATACCACCAAAAGAAAGCTCTATTTGTGGGAAAAAAAGGACGCCAATTTTGTTTGGGAGCCACGTCGCGCAACGGCGCAATTGTCAGTTAAAGCGACGCAGTGCCGAATCGCAAAAACTGCCCGGGTCCTTTAGCTGCCTAAAGGTCCGGGTCTTAAGTGGTTAATGTTTCTCCACTCAATCCCGAACTTGGCCAAATTTAAAAAAATTGATTACAGTAATAAAAAAATAAAAAACAAATCAAACCAAATCTAATGCATATGCTATTATAGGATATATAATAATTCAACTACCTCCAGGGACAAATCTTCGGAAAACGATCGCGGCTGCGTTTTTCGTCTGCTGTTGCCATTGTCGCCATCACCGCTATTGTTCCTTTTCCGCTAATCCATTTATTACAGCAGCAGAGAATGATCTGTACACAGCGCCTCCACGGAGCGCATTCAGCGCGGGCGGCACACCGCTACATGAGGATAAGATCTTTGTTGCGTAATTCACACGGCGCCGGATAACATACAATGTATTCAGGGTGACGACTCCGGTGAATTACAAAAATCCATTAATTCTACAACACGGCGCACAATCAGCAATCCTTATTCACACTTTAGTTTACGGTGAAAGGATTACCGAAACAGAATCCCAGCGGGCAGAACGCCGCGCGTGCGAGCGGAGCTAAAGTGTTACATTGTTACCGAAAAGAATATCTGATGACATAGGTGCTTCTGTACTTCCAATCAGCTTTGGCAGTGTAGGAGTAATTAGTGCGGAACAAAAACTCCGTAATAATAAAACAAATCATTGAGTAAAATAAGGAGCCGGTAAAATCACAAACTAAAAATAAAAATACGATTTATTTTGTAATTTTTTATTTTGGATAGTGGAATTGGCTCAGCTCTTCTTCCCATGTCTGTGTCCCATTGGGGAGATTACCCTCCACTTCCTGCCCCAATACTACAACAGGAAGTAAGAGGAAATCCCTGGTGGTCACCAGAACTAGTGTCCCCATTGGAAGATTTTTCCCTAAATGCACGGGAAGGTAAATAGTGGTAGATTCACATGGAACACTCCTGGGTGGTTGTGAGGATCGCTCAAGGCGTTATCCCCAATGTGTGAATGGGTGCCTGTGATAAGTAGCTCAGCTCTCCTTCCCAGCAGTGACTTAGCAGCTCAGCTCTCCTTCCCAGCAGTGATTTAGTAGCTCAGCTCTCCCTTCCCAGCAGTGACTTAGCAGCTCAGCTCTCCTTCCCAGCAGTGACTTAGCAGCTCAGCTCTCCTTCCCAGCAGTGACTTGGTAGCTCAGCTCTCCTTCCCAGGAGTGACTTAGCAGCTCAGCTCTCCTTCCCAGCAGTGACTTAGCAGCTCAGCTCTCCTTCCCAGCAGTGACTTAGTAGCTCAGCTCTCCTTCCTGGCAATGACTTAGCAGCTCAGCTCTCCTTCTCATCAGTGACTTAGTAGCTCAGCTCTCCTTCCCAGCAATGACTTAACATCTCAGCTCTCCTTCCCAGCAGTGACTTAGCAGCTCAGCTCTCCTTCCTGGCAATGACTTAGCAGCTCAGCTCTCCTTCCCAGCAGTGACTTAGTAGCTCAGCTCTCCTTCCTGGCAATGACTTAGCAGCTCAGCTCTCCTTCCCAGGAGTGACTTAGCAGCTCAGCTCTCCTTCCCAGCAGTGACTTAGCAGCTCAGCTCTCCTTCCCAGCAGTGACTTAGCAGCTCAGCTCTCCTTCCCAGCAGTGACTTAGGAGCTCAGCTCTCCTTCCCAGCAGTGACTTAGGAGCTCAGCTCTCCTTCCCAGCAGTGACTTAGTAGCTCAGCTCTCCTTCCCAGCAATGACTTAGTAGCTCAGCTCTCCCTTCCCAGCAGTGACTTAGCAGCTCAGCTCTCCTTCCCAGCAGTGACTTAGCAGCTCAGCTCTCCTTCCCAGCAGTGACTTAGCAGCTCAGCTCTCCCTTCCCAGCAGTGACTTGGTAGCTCAGCTCTCCCTTCCCAGCAGTGACTTGGCAGCTCAGCTCTCCTTCCCAGCAGTGACTTACCAGCTCAGCTCTCCTTCCCAGCAGTGACTTGGTAGCTCGGCTCTCCCTTCCCAGGAGTGACTTAGCAGCCCAGCTCTCCCTTCCCAGGAGTGACTTAGCAGCTTGACTCCCCTTCCCAGCAATGACTTAGTAGCTCAGCTCTCCCTTCCCATGAGTGACTTAGCAGCTCAGTTCTCTTTTCCAGCAATGACTTAGTAGTTTAGCTCTCCTTCCCAACAGTGACTTATCAGCTCGGCTCTCCTTCTCAGCAGTGACTTAGCAGCTCAGCTCTCCTTCTCAGGAGTGACTTAGCTGCTCAGCTCTCCCTTCCCAGCAGTGACTTAGCAGCTCAGCTCTCCTTCCCAGCAGTGATTAGTAGCTCAGCTCTCCTTCCCAGCAGTGACTTAGTAGCTCAGCCCCCCTTCCCAGGAGTGACTTAGCAGCTCAGCTCTCCTTCCCAGCAGTGACTTAGCAGCTCATCTCTCATTCCCAGCAGTGACTTAGCAGCTCAGCTCTCCTTCCCAGCAGTGACTTAGTAGCTCAGCTCTCCTTCCCAGCAGTGAATTAGCAGCGCAGCTCTCCTTCCCAGGAGTGACTTAGCAGCTCAGCTCTCCTTCCCAGCAGTGACTTAGCAGCTCAGCTCTCCTTCCCAGCAATGACTTAGCAGCTCAGCTCTCCTTCCCGGCAGTGACTTAGTAGCTCAGCTCTCCTTCCTGGCAATGACTTAGCAGCTCAGCTCTCCTTCCCAGCAGTGACTTAGCAGCTCAGCTCTCCTTCCCAGCAGTGACTTAGCAGCTCAGCTCTCCTTCCCGGCAGTGACTTAGTAGCTCAGCTCTCCTTCCTGGCAGTGACTTTGCAGCTCAGCTCTCCTTACTAGCAGTGACTTAGCAGCTCAGCTCTCCTTCCTAGCAGTGACTTAGCAGCTCAGCTCTCCTTCCCAGCAGTGACTTAGCAGCTCAGCTCTCCTTCCCAGCAGTGACTTAGGCCGCGTACACACGGTCGTTCCAAACCGATGAGAATGGTCCGACGGGCCATTTCCATCGGTTCACCGCTGAAGTGGCCTGATGGTCTGATGTGCGTATACACCATCGTTCCAAAAACCGATAGGGTCAGAACGCGGTGATGTCAAACACAAGACGTGCTGAATAAAACGAAGTTCAATGTTTCCAAGCATGCGTCGACTTGATTCTGAGCATGCGCGGGTTTTGAACCGATGCTTTCTGTACTAACCATCGGTTTGGACCGATCGGGCATCGGTTCATCGGTTCGATTTTGAAACATGTTTTACAATTTTGGACCGAAGGAAAACAGACCGATGGGCTATACACACGGTCGGTTTGGACCGATTAAACTGAACCTCGGTCCATTCTCATCGGTTTTGTCCGACCATGTGTACGCGGCCTTAGTAGCTCAGCTCTCCTTCCCAGGAGTGACTTAGCAGCTCAGGTCTCCTTCCCAGCAATGACTTAGTAGCTCAGCTCTCCTTCCCAGCAATGATTTAGTAGCTCAGCTCTCCTTCCCAGGAGTGACTTAGCAGCTCAGCTCTCCTTCCCAGCAGTGACTTAGTAGCTCAGCTCTCCTTCCCAGCAGTGACTTAGCAGCTCAGCTCTCCTTCCCAGCAGTGACTTAGCAGCTCAGCTCTCCTTCCCAGCAGTGACTTAGCAGCTCAACACTCCTTCCCAGCAGTGACTTAGCAGCTCAGCTCTCCTTCCCAGGAGTGACTTAGCAGCTCAGCTCTCCTTCCCAGCAGTGACTTAGCAGCTTAGCTCTCCTTCCCAGCAGTGACTTAGCAGCTCAGCTCTCCTTCCCAGCAGTGACTTAGCAGCTCAGCTCTCCTTCCCAGCAGTGGCCCAGATTCAAGAAGCAATTGCGCCCGTGTAACCATGAGTTACACGGCGCAATTGCCTACTTGCTCTGGTGTAACGAGTGCTCCTGATTCAGGAACCTCGTTACACCGGCTGCAGCCTAAAATCTGCGCGGCATAAGGCTCTTATGCCTCGCAGATTTTAGGCTGCATTCTTGCGGGGGCCGCTAGGGGGGCTCCCATTGTGTATCAGCGTGTAGTATGCAAATTGCATACTACCACTGATTCACAATCTTGCGCGGGCCCCGCGCAAGCCAGGTACGGAGTTTCCTTACGGCTACTTTAGCGTAAGGCTGCCCTTTCTAATAGCAGGGGCAGCCTGTGCTAAAGTATACCGCCGCTCCCGCGTCGCGACGTTCAAATGTTACGTCGTTTGCGTAAGTGGTTCGTGAATGGCCCTGGACGCCATTCACGTTCACTTTGAAGCAAATGACGTCCTTGCGACGTCATTTGCCGCAATGCACGTTGGGAAAGTTTCCCGACAGAGCATGCGCTGTACGCCCGGCGGGATCATTTAACTTGCGCACGCTTACGAGGGGCAAATTTGCCGGCACGCCCTCGCAAGTCACGGAGCTACTGCTCCGTGAATCGATGGCAGCGCAAAATATTTGCGTGGGCGCAGGGCAAAATCGTTGCCCTGCTCCCACGCAAATATCGCGCACATCTTATTGAATCTGGGCCAGTGACTTAGCAGCTCAGCTCTCCTTCCCAGCAGTGATTTAGTAGCTCAGCTCTCCTTCCCAGGAGTGACTTAGCAGCTCAGCTCTCCTTCCCAGCAGTAACTTGGTAGCTCTGCTCTCCCTTCCCAGGAGTGACTTAGCAGCCCAGCTCTCCCTTCCCAGGAGTGACTTAGCAGCTCAGCTCTCCTTCCCAGCAATGACTTAATAGCTCAGCTCTCCTTCCCAGCAGTGACTTATCAGCTCGGCTCTCCTTTCCAGCAGTGACTTAGCAGCTCAGCTCTCCTTCCCAGTAATGACATAGTAGCTCAGCTCTCTCCTCCCAGCAGTGACTTAGCAGCTCAGCTCTCCTTCCCAGGAGTGACTTAGCAGCTCAGCTCTCCTTCCCAGGAGTGACTTAGCAGCTCAGCTCTGAACTCTAATATGTGTTTAGATTCTTATTTCACTAAGGGTGCAGAAGAAAAGGTTGAGAAACACTGATCTGAACAATGAATGAATAAATACAAAATAACAGCACATGATCACTGAAAGCGCTATGGAGATGAAGTTGCATGCTAATTAATCCTACAACAAGACGTCACAACCCCCCAGCAAGGCACACATGAGAGTTTCCTGGAACTTAGCTGCACTAAATCTAAAACTTGGAGAACTGGAGTACGTTTCTGTCTTTAGCACAGCTGCAGCGGTTCCTGGAGAGTATAAAGAATTTAATGACTTGTTGCCTGAAGTTGCTGTTTCCGCCAACTGTATATCAGCATGGGGTCGCCGCGGCTGTATATTACAGTCATTGATCAGATGTTGGCTCTAATGAGCGGGAGGCAGGAGAAAACCAGGCGCGTGGGCTGATAGATGGAATCTACGATGGCTCTTCCCCCCCCCTACACCACCACCACCACCACCCCTGGGGGCTTATTTTGTGCAAGTTTAACCATCAGATGCAGCGGTTGCGCTCAGACGATTAAAGGAAATATCGCCCTATTTAAGTCTGGGCGCCAGGTTGCGTTCCTCGAACACAGATTACAACCTTTGCCCCCGCGAGCGCCGTTAATGGACGAATTTACATGAAATCTATATTAGGACACCACTGGTCTACGGGTGAACAGAAGACGCTGCAGACGGTTATTGCCGAGCCGTTTCTGGACACTTCATTAAACAAGGCTGTTCTTGCTTTTTATAGGAGCGCGTTCTGTTTGGGGGGGGGCGCAAATCCAACATTGAAATTGATCTGTTGTCGCAAAGGAAGGGATATGCAGCTGGATTTGAAAACTTTGGTTAAGAGAGTTTTTTTTTTTCTTTATATAAACCACTTGGAAACTCTAAAGTATATTTATCGCCTGTTGCATTTTTTATTGAAATCAATAGAAACACATCAAAATACATGCTGATGCGAGTTAATGTGCTTTGTCAGGCATTTTCAATGGGCGTTTCAATGCATTTTGTATTGAATGGCAACACACGTCATAGATTTATTTTATTTCCCGTGGTGTATGAAACACCCTCAGACTAACACCCAGTGCAAAAAAAAAGTTCTCACACAAAATGTGAGAACACAAAAAAGTGCACAGGGTGGGTGCACACATGGACCTCCTCCGAAGAGCCCTTACACGGATCCCCCAGGGTGCAAGACTCCTAACAGTGACTGAGATACTCACTGGTCCACCTTGCTAAAACCAGGCGGACCCCGTTCTCTGCCGAAACAGACCAACCTCAAGTACTAGTTTGGGCTCCCCCGAAGGGAGACCCCATGAGAGAGGGCAAACTTAGCCAGAAGGCCATATCCACCACCTCCAAAGACTTTCAGGGCAGGCCCGAGGACCTATACACTACTGATCAAACTGTGAATAAAGTGTACCATGCATAAAAAAAAGAACAAATGTGACAAAACACACAAAAGTGGGGAAAGTGGAGATGTGCAGTAGTACCATACCATGACGGGCCCTTCGGCCAGGAATCAAAAAATTACTCTGGTCCCTGCCAAAGAGGCAGGTGTGAAAAAAAGTGTGTAGTGGTGCAGTGACCAAAGTGCCACAAAACTCCAGATGAGTTCCCCCATCTGTGGGAATTACGGCACCCCTGGCCAAGCCATACCAGGGGGACATACACCACAGGCTTCTCTCACAGCCCCATCCCGACCAGGAGGCATCAGAATTTAGACAGCTTAGGAAGAGCCTTGCCTACAACTAGGGACAAGCCATATACAAGGCCAAATTCAACCCAGGAGGAGAAGGCCCTCCCACCATCCATGACCATTCCTTACCAATTACATCAGAAGGGATACTCGCCAGGGCCCCCAAGCATCTAGGGGCACTGGCAATCTCCCCTCCAAAAATTGATAAGATACTTGATCTTAGCTAAAGGGCGGAGAAGCGATAGTGCACATCGTAGTGCATAGTGAGCATTATTACTTACACGCATCAATGTACATTAAATGTTGAAGCATGCCTTAAGGCAGCCTTTCTCAACTGGGGTGTCACAGCATCCTAGTGTGCCATCTTGGGGTTGTCAAGGGTCTCGCGATGCATTATGTGTTTCCATGGTCTCTGGACCACCCATTTTATTCATTGCGTTTCAGTTCTTTCAATCATGGAGGCTCAGCATCACGTTTGGGTGTTATCTAGGGCAGTCCGCTCACTCCTTCAGACTGACATCCTTCCATCAAGACATTTTGATATTTACATAACTCCTCCCAAGAGCCAGCCCACTGCTTGCATCAGGACTGAGGGCTCTTGAGGGGAGTACTTAGGCAGGGTGCTGTGAAGTTTTCAGCAAGCTATGTGCAGTACCCTGCCAGCCTTTCCCACCAGCCATAACGTACTTGCATTAAATAGAGGAGCACAGAGTCCCAGTGATGAAAACACTGGGTCTAAAATATAGCACGTAATAAAAATGACGGATGGGTAAGTGTCATTGGATGAAAGATGGGGCGTGTCAGGAAATGCGTGAGAGGGGAGCACTGGTGGATGAAAGATTGGGGCATGTAGGTTGATGAGGATTGGGGATGTGCTGCTGAGTGAGAGATGGGGGTGTTCCAGTGGATATGATGTGAGGGCATGCTGGTAGGTGAGAGATGGGGGCATATTGGTAGATGAGAGATGGAGGCAAATTGGTAGATGAGAGATGGGGGCATGTTGATGGGTGAGGAATGGGGGTGTTCTGATCGATGAAAGCTAGGGTGTAGTGGTGGATGAGAGATGAGGGGTACTGAAGGATGAGAGATGGGGGCAAACCAAGGGATGAGAGGTGGGAACATAACGGTGGATAAGAGTGTATAAGAGGTGGGGGTGTGCCGGGTGATGGGAGATGGGATGTGGGGGGATATCAAGGAATGAGAGATGGGGATGTGTCAATGGATGTAAAATACGGGTATATCAGTGAATGAGAGATAGGAACATGCTGGTGGGTGAGAGATGGAGGTGTGTCAATGGATGAGAGATGGGGGTGTGCCGGTTGATGAAAGATGAGAATGTATCAGTGGATAAGAGATGGGGTATAATAGGGGATAACACATAATGGTGTATGCCAGTGGATGAGAGGTGGGGGTTTACTGGTTGAATAAGAGATGAGGGAAGACCAGTGGATGAGAAATAGTGGTGTTCTGGTGGATAAGAGAAAGGGGCATACTGGTGGATGAGAGATTGGGGTGTACCAGGGGATAAGAGATGGGGGCATACTGGTGGATGAGAGATTGGGGTGTACCAGTGGATACAAGATGGGGGCATACTGGTGGATAAGAGATTGGGGTGGTCTGGTAGATGAGAGATGGGGTGGTCTGGGAGATGAGAGATGAGAGTGTGTCGGTTGATGAGAGATGGGGTTGTCTGGTAGAGGAGAGATGAGGGTGGTCTGGTAGAGGAGAGATAGGGGTGGTCTGGTAGATGAGAGAGGGGGGGTCTGGTAGAGGAGAGATGGGGGTGGCCTGGTAGATGAGAGAAGGGGGTGGCCTGGTAGATGAGAGAGGGGGGGGGGTTTCTGGTGGATGACAGAGGGGGGGTCTGGTAGATGAGAGATGGAGTGGTCTGGTAGATGAGTGATGGAAGTGGTCTGGTAGATGAAAGATGGGGTGGTCTGGTAGATGAGAGATGGTAGTGGTCTGGTAGATGAGAGCTGGAAGTGGTCTGGTAGATGAGAGATGGGGGTGGTCTGGTAGAGGAGGGATGGGGTGGTCTGGTAGATGAGAGATGGAGTGGTCTGGTAGATGATAGATGGAAGTGGTCTGGTAGATGAAAGATGGGGGTGGTCTCGTAGATGAGAGATGGAAGTGGTCTGGTAGATGAGAGATGGGGGTGAACTGGTAGAGGAGAGATGGGGTGGTCTGGTAGATGAGAGATGGGGGTGGTCTGGTAGATGAGAGATGGAAGTGGTCTGGTAGATGAAATATGGGGGTGGTCTGGTAGATGAAAGATGGGGGTGGTCTGGTAGATGAGAGATGGAAGTGGTCTTGTAGATGAGAGATGGAAGTGGTCTGGTAGATGAGAGATGGAAGTGGTCTGGTAGATGAAAGATGGGGGTGGTCTGGTAGATGAAAGATGGGGGTGGTCTGGTAGATGAGAGATGGAAGTGGTCTGGTAGATGAGAGATGGAAGTGGTCTGGTAGAGGAGAGATGGGGTGATCTGGTAGATGAGAGATGGGGGTGGTCTGGTAGATGAGAGATGGAAGTGGTCTGGTAGATGAAATATGGGGGTGGTCTGGTAGATGAAAGATGGGGGTGGTTTGGTAGATGAGAGATGGGGGTGGTCTGGTAGAGGAGAAATGGGGTGGTCTGGTAGAGGAGAGATGGGGTAGTCTGGTAGAGGAGAGATGAGGGTGGTCTGGTAGATGAGAGATGGGGGTGGTCTGGTAGATGAGAGATGGGGTGGTCTGGGAAATGAGAGATGATATTGTGTCGGTGGATGAGAGATGGGGTTGTCTGGTAGAGGAGAGATGAGGGTGGTCTGGTAGAGGAGAGATATGGGTGGTCTGGTAGATGAGAGAGGGGGGTCTGGTAGAGGAGAGATGGGGTGGCCTGGTAGATGAGAGATGGGGGTGGCCTGGTAGATGAGAGAGGGGGGTTTCTGGTGGATGACAGAGGGAGGGGTCTGGTAGATAAGAGATGGAGTGGTCTGGTAGATGAGAGATGGAAGTGGTCTAGTAGATAAAAGATGGGGGTGGTCTGGTAGATGAGAGATGGAAGTGGTCTGGTAGATGAGAGATGGAAGTGGTCTGGTAGATGAGAGATGGGGGTGGTCTGGTAGATGAGAGATGGAGTGGTCTTGTAGATGAGAGATGGAAGTGGTCTGGTAGATGAAAGATGGGGGTGGTCTGGTAGATGAGAGATGGAAGTGGTCTGGTAGAGGAGAGATGGGGTGGTCTGGTAGATGAAAGATGGGGGTGGTCTGGTAGAAGAGAGATGGAAGTGGTCTGGTAGATGAAATATGGGGGTGGTCTGGTAGATGAGAGATGGAAGTGGTCTGGTAGATGAGAGATGGGGGTGGTCTGGTAGAGGAGAGATGGGGTGGTCTGGTAGATGAAAGATGGGGGTGGTCTGGTAGATGAGAGATGGAAGTGGTCTGGTAGATGATATATGGAGGTAGTCTGGTAGATGAGAGATGGAGTGGTCTGGTAGAGGAGAGATGGGGTGGTCTGGTAGAGGAGAGATGAGGGTGGTCTGGTAGAGGAGAGATGAGGGTGGTCTGGTAGAGGAGAGATGAGGGTGGTCTGGTAGACCCACTTTACATATTCCTATAGTGTTCTCTTGCTTTGTAAATAATAGCTTCCCTTTAAATTGTGGGGGGGGGGGGGATGAATAGTATCACAATTGTCAGCCATACCTGGCCTCTCAAAGGGTTAAAAAATACCGATATAAAACTTCCCACTGACAGGCAGACAGTGTAAACTTATTACAAAGTATCTTTTACACTTAAGCAAATTAAAAGCAGGTGATTAAATAATTCTGCAGACTGTGTCAAGAAAACAATTACCCGCGATCAGTCTATTGTCGTCGCGCCTCAATGTCTTTGGTAATTAAAGTTTATTGTTGAGTTAAAATACTGAAGGAAGTGTACGCACAAACAATATCAGCTGACTATTGTTTTATGACAAGTCAAAACTGCTGCCCTTTACAGAATGGCTTAACCGGCTATTCATTCCGCTGCGGCTGTCCGCGTATTTGATGTTACTAGAGGTGAAACATGTGGGTGATCAAGCTTGCGGTAAAATCATAAGATCAAAAAATACCTAAAGATGAGCAAATATTGGAAAACATTCAATCCATTGCTGATTTGTCCAATTTGCACCTGTAGACAATTTTTTCTGGGTTCGAACCCGCAATGGCACCTGTTATGGGGGGCTGGCAAGAATGTGGGCCCCCTGCTAATACCAAATCATGAGCATTTTCATTCTGGATTTTTTTTTAGCCACTGCTGATCACATGAACAGTGTGATTGGCTATCACAGTGGTCATATGGTTGGGAGCCAGTTCCACCAGCTCCCAATCATTCCCAGAGACCTGGAGCTGCCTCTGACAGCTTGGTCACTGTGCTAGGAGCATAGACAGAAACCTCAGCTCCGTATGGATGCATATGGATGGCACGTGGGCCTTAAAACCCCACCCTCTTTGCTGCTTCACATATGTGTTACGTGGCCGTCAACAAGTTAAGAGAGGTTCCCAAAACATAGAGCAAATGTAGAGGAAATGTAGGGAGCGTTACATGCAACTTACATCAAAGTGTATTGTACAATGGCACCTTATGCACTTTCTCCACTATCTTTTCCCCCACCTTTATGTTTGTTTGTTTCGTGTTTGTCACTTTTGTCTTTTTTTTTCTGGTTGGTTGCGTTGTACACATTTCATATTTGATTAGTAGGGTGTAGATCCTCGGGCCTGCCCTGAAAGTCTCAGGAGGGGATGGACATGGTGTTATGCCTTCATTAAATAAGGCTCCAATAGGTAGATTCAGGTAGAGTTAGGCCGACTTATCAGTAGATAAGTCGACCTAACTCAGAATCTACGCTGACTTATGTTTAAGCGTATGCTCAAACAGAGATACGCTTAAACATATCTAAGATAGGACGGCTTGCGCTGTCCTATCTTAGATTGCAATATTTTGGATGGCCTCTAGGTGGCGCTTCCATTGCGGTCAGCGTATAATATGTAAATTAGTTGATACGCCGATTCACGAACGTACGCCCGGCCGCCTCAGTCGATTTACGCCATTTCCGTAAGGCATTAGCAGGCCTAAAGTTATTCCATCTATTAGGTGGAATAACAATGTTAAAGTATGGCCGCCGTTCCCGCCGCGAGATTCAATTTTTTTACATTGTTTGCGTAAGTCGTCCGCGAATCGGGATTTACGTCGTTTACGTCCACGTCGAAATCAATAGGCCCGTGAGGCGTACTTAGCCGCAATGCACACTGGGAAATGTAGGCGCCCGGCGCATGCGCAGTTAAGAAAAAAACGTGAGGTCAAGCCTCATTACAATAAAACACGCTCCCCTCCACCACATTTGAATTTGGCACCCTTACGCCCACCCGCTTTAGGCTACGCCGCCGTATATTAGCAGGCAAGTACATTGAGAATCATGGGCCAGATCCACAAAAGAGATACTCCGACTTAACTGCTGTTCAGTCTGTGTGTAACTTTGGAACTGATCCTCAAAAGGCTTTTTCCAAAGTTAGGCAGAAGATCCGGCATGTGTAATTGAATTACACTGCCGAATCTTAGGATGCAGTACCACATCCGCCGCTGGGGGCATTTCGAGTCGAAATGCCGTTTCTAGTATGCAAATTAGCACTTAAGGCGATCCACAAAGCTTTCCAGCTTCCTTTTTGCGCCGTAAGTGTTATTTTGCAAGTGTAAAATTAGGGCTGGTTCTACAAAGTGTAAACTAGTCACACCATGTAAAAGCCCATTCCAGCGACGGCATTTGGTATGCTTTCCCGAGGGAGAACTCCACGGCAATTTGTAAAAACAAAACCGGCATGGGTTCCCCCCCAGGAGCATACCAGGCCCTTAGGTCTGGTATGGGTTGTAAGGGGACCCCCCCTACGCCGAAAAATCGACGTAGGGGGTCCCCCTACAATCCATACCAGACCCGTATCCAAAGCACGCTACCCGGCCGGTCAGGAATGGGAGTGGGGACGAGCGAGCGCCCCCCCCCCCTCCTGAGCCGTGCCAGGCCGCATGCCCTCAACATGGGGGGGTTGGGTGCTCTGGGGCAGGGGGGCGCACTGCGGGCCCCCCCCACCCCAGAGCACCCTGTCCCATGTTGATGAGGACAGGACCTCTTCCCGACAACCCTTGCCATTGGTTGTCGGGGTCTGCGGGCGGCGGCTTATCGGAATCTGGGAGTCCCCTTTAATAAGGGGGCCCCCAGATACCGGCCCCCCACCCTAAGTGAATGGATATGGGGTACATCGTACCCCTACCCATTCACCTGGAGGCAAAAAGTAAAAGTTAATAAACACACAACACAAGGCTTTTTAAAATATTTTATTATTCTGCTCCGGATGCCCCCCCTGTCTTTGTTATTAGCTCAATTACCAGGGGGGGCTTCTTCTTCCGCTCTCCGGGGGTCTTCCACTCTCCAGGGGTCTTCTCCGCTCTCCGGGGGGGCGTCTCCGGACTCCGGGGGGGCTTCTCCGGACTCCGGGGGGCTTCTTCCATCTTCTCCCCTCTTCCGCTGTTGACTCGGCGAACCCCGGTTCTTCTGCAGATGTCCGGTGCCTTCTTCTTCAGCGCTGGCTGCCTGCTATGTTTGTGTGTTAGCTCGATTTCTAACAGGCAGCCAGCGCGGTCTTCTGTGGCGTCAGGGTCTTCTCTTCCTTTCTTCCGATGTTGCCTCGTCGCCTCTTGTCGCTGCAATGATGGAAGCGCGCCTTGCATCCCATTTATATAGGCATCACCGTCCCATCATGCTCCGGCAGGTACCCACGTGGTGGGTGCCTACCCACGTGCACCCACCACGTGGGTACCTACCGGAGCATGATGGGACGGTGATGCCTATATAAATGGGATGCAAGGCGCGCTTCCATCATTACAGCGACAACAGGCGACGAGGCAACATCGGAAGAAAGGAAGAGAAGACCCTGACGCCACAGAAGACCGCGCTGGCTGCCTGTTAGAAATTGAGCTAACACACAAACATAGCAGGCAGCCAGCGCTGAAGAAGAAGGCACCGGACATCTGCAGAAGAACCGGGGTTCGCCGAGTCAACAACGGAAGAGGGGAGAAGATGGAAGAAGCCCCCCGGAGTCCGGAGAAGCCCCCCCCGGAGTCCGGAGAAGCCCCCCCGGAGAGCGGAGAAGACCCCCGGAGAGTGGAAGACCCCCGGAGAGCGGAAGAAGAAGCCCCCCCTGGTAATTGAGCTAATAACGAAGACAGGGGGGGCATCCGGAGCAGAATAATAAAATATTTTAAAAAGCCTTGTGTTGTGTGTTTATTAACTTTTACTTTTTGCCTACAGGTGAATGGATAGGGGTACGATGTACCCCATATCCATTCACTTAGGGTGGGGGGCCGGTATCTGGGGGCCCCCTTATTAAAGGGGACTCCCAGATTCCGATAAGCCGCCGCCCGCAGACCCCGACAACCAATGGCAAGGGTTGTCGGGAAGAGGTCCTGTCCTCATCAACATGGGGACAGGGTGCTCTGGGGTGGGGGGGCCCGTAGTGCGCCCCCCTGCCCCAGAGCACCCAACCCCCCCATGTTGAGGACATGCGGCCTGGCACGGCTCAGGAGGGGGGGGGGCGCTCGCTCGTCCCCACTCCCATTCCTGACCGGCCGGGTAGCGTGCTTTGGATACGGGTCTGGTATGGATTGTAGGGGGACCCCCTACGTCGATTTTTCGGCGTAGGGGGGTCTCCTTACAACCCATACCAGACCTAAGGGCCTGGTATGCTCCTGGGGGGTGAACCCATGCCGGTTTTTTCTTTGAAAATTGGCATGGAGTTCTCCCTCTCAGGAATGCATGCCGAGCGACGCTGTAATTTTTTTTTTTTTTCCCCGACGCAACTTTTTTAAGCCGTCGCGATCCTCAAAATTCGGCGTAACGTAACTTCGCGCATGCGCAGTACGGCCGGCGCGGGAGCGCGCCTCATTTAAATGGGACTCGCCCCATTTGAATAGGAACGCCTTGCGCCGGCGGAATTTTAGTTACACAGCCTGAAATTTCTAGATAAGTGCTTTGTGGATCAGGCACTTAGGTAGAAACTTTAAGGCAGTGTAACTTAAATGGGATTTTTTAAGTTACGCCAGGTTTTTGTGGATCTGGCCCCATGTACTTGCCTAGCTAACTTACGGCGGCGTAGCCTAAACACGCTAACTTTAGTCCTATCTACCTGAATCTACCTACAAGTCTTCATTGACTTTAGTTTGTTTGAATTAAATCAATGCTGCCATCTAATGGACATTCTGTTTAACTGCACCATGTCCATTCAATTCAGTTAGTTATAATAGCTGGTTCGTTTTGACTCATGCAAGCCTCCGTATTTCAATCCCATGAGGCTTTGCTCCTTCTCCAGGCCTTTCTTTCCATTTTCTCCTTGGAAGCAAGCACATGTCTGCTGAGTTCTATCCCACGTTAGCCATACCGATCCATCTCCGGTACGTTTATCTTTGTGTCTCTAGCTAGGTAGTTAGGGATGTTCTAATTGTGTGATTATTTACTAATTGTACTTGTTTGTATCTGTATCTTGTACTAATACAAGTTCAAAAGGATTCTGCGCCTACTGGAATGCATTGGTATGAGAAGAGTTATCAGTGTGCCCGAATACACATCAGTCACGTGTAGTGAGGGGCATAACACATGGCCTTCTGGCTTAGTTTGCCCTTTCGCATGGGGTCTCCCTCTGTGGGAGCCCCACCTAGTACTTGGGTTGGTCTGTTTCGGCAACCTCCCAGAGAACGGGGTCTGCCTGGTTTTGGGCAGGTGGACCAGTGAAGTACCCCACAGTCCCCTCAGGAGCCTTGTGCCCCAGGGGATCAGGGCTAGGGTAATTTCGCTTCGGAGGAGGACTACATGTACACCCTGTGCACGTTTTGTGTTTCACTTTTTGGTGTGCACTTTTTTTGGAGTCACACACCACAAGCTTTAAAAAAACAGCAGGAGGAAACATTTCCTCAGTCTCCTCTCCCCCAGTGTTCAAACTGCAACATTGTGACTTGTAACAATGAAATACCTTAATTCATCCTTCCCGTTGACCCAAAATCTCCTGATTTTTATTGAAATTTTGGGAAAATGGAAATTCTCAATTTGGCTCATCGCCAGAACCAGGCACTGCCCACCATAGTCACCATTACAAGTTGGCACAGTTAATTGTGGGCCACAAGGACACAATCGTGAAAAGAGGAAAATAAATACAATTTGACAAATTGTAGAAAAAAAATACATTTACGTCTAGAAAAATATTTGCACATTTGGGCCCAGATTCACAAAGCACTTACGCCGACGTATCTCTAGATACAAGTATAAATATGCGCGTCGTATCTGTGCGCCTGACCCACAAGCTGAGATACGCCTAAAAATAGGCTTCATCTCACCGACATAACTTGCCTACGCCGGCGTATTGTGGGCGCATATTTACGCTGGACGCATGTGGCGCTCCCATTGATTTTCTATTCAAATATGGAAATGAGGGAGATGCAGCGATTCACGAACATACGTGCGCCCGGTGCATAATATATGTGGTTTGCGTAAGTCATACGTCCGGCATAAAGTTATTCCCCATAGATGAGGCGCAACCCATGAAAAGGTATGGACCAGGGAACACAAGCCGTCGTATTTTACGTTGGACGTGAATATGGCTGGGCGTAGGTTACATTCACGTCATAAGCAGTATCTTAGGGAGTAGTTCCGACGTGATTCTGAGCATGCGCACTGGAATGCGTCCAGGGGACGGCGCATGCGCCATTCGTTATTCGTATCTTTCTGGCGTTCGGCCCATCATTTGCATGGGGTCACGCCTCATTTGCATGGCTCATGCCCACTTCCACTTACGCCGACTTATGACTAAGAAACCCAGCGCAGATTTGGGAGCGAGTGCTTTGTGAATTCTGTGCTTGCCTCTGTGCGCTGCGTCGGCGTTGCGTAAAGAAGATACGCTACGGCAGCATAAATATGCGCCGATGTCTGCGAATCCAGGCCTTGTTCTTTAAGTCCAGAATAGGCTTGTCCCTGCTCAGGTAATACAAATATATTTCAATTCTGTTTTGGATAGCGTGGTGAGACATTTGAAAGGGGATTCTGCAAGACTCAGGTGCTCTTTAAAGCCCACTGCACTCTCACCGCACTCTCATAAACACCTCAATTCATCCTCCCTATTGACCCAAATTGAAGCAAATTCCCCAAAATCTGATTTTTTATTAAAATTTTATGAAAGTTTTGCGCATTTCTAGTCAAAACCAAGTACAGCCGGTGGCCACCATACAATTTTACTAAATCTTTTGGGGTCCACAAGTACACAGTAAAGTGAAGAACCATGAAGAAGGGAAAACACATTTATCTTTAGATTTTGCAAAATTAAGTCCAGAATCAGCTTGTCTCTGCTCGAATAATATCCCAGATATCAATTTTGTTTTAAATAGGGTAGTGAGTCATCTACAAGAAGATTCTACAAGCCTCAAATCACCTTAATTCACACTGCCTATTGACCCAAAATGGCAAAATTTCCCCCAAATCTCCTAATTTATATTAACATTTCAGGGAAATTCCCAATTTTGCTGTTTCCTAGTCAGAACCAAGTGCTGCCAGTGGCCACCATTACAATTAACCAAAGTATATTAGGGTCCATAAGGACACAGCAAAGTGAAGAACCATTAAGAATGAAAAATACATTCAATTTTATTAGTTACAAAAAAAAAAAAAAATGTACATCTGGTAAAGTCTTGGATTACTTGTTCCTGCTTGAATAATATGCCAAATATCAATTCTGTTTAGATAGGGTGATGAGTCATCTAGAAGAAGATTCTACAAGTGTCAGGTCACCTGTGGCCAGGTGACAAGTGCACCCTGTTGTGTTGGGGTCAGGGATGCACCACAGGGTAGTGAACCCTATGGCCGACTGCTGCGATTAGAGAGGCAGCGTGAACCCAAGATCGCCAAGGGTCTAAGACCCAGCTTTGTGTTCACCAGAGCCTCTAGTGGTGAGGATGGCCTTTACCGCAGCTGGATCCAGGTCGCGACCCCTGGGATCCCCTAGGTCACGCTCTGCAGGGAGAGAGGGGAAGCAGAGAACTGGGGGGGGGGGGGTTGGTTGCTGCCGCCGCCTGAAATTGAGAAGCGGGGAGGCCCTTTACAAAAAAAAGAAGAAATAAAGAAAAATATATACAAAAAAAGGGGGGTAGTTATCCGGGGCCCTGGGGACCTCTGGGCCCTTAATAAAAAATATATATAAAAAATATATATTGATTTTTTTTTTAAAGGGGGGATTGCCATCTGGGCCCTGGGGACCTCTGGGCCCTTTAATATATATATATATATATATATATATATATATATATATTTTTTTTTATAAAAAGAAATTACAAAAAAATGAGGTGTTGCCATCTTGGACCTATGGGCCCTTTAATAAAAAAATAAAAAAAACCTCTGGGCCCTTTAATAAAAAGAAAAAGAAATCAAATAATATAACACTGTAAGGGGCCTGAAGGTCCCCAGGGGCCCGGATGGCAACCCCCGTTTCTTTTATAAAAAAAAAATAAAATTTTTATATATTTTTTTCTTTTATTTTTTATTTATTTATATATATATATATATATATATATATATATATATATATATATATATATATATATATATATATATATATATATATATATATATATATATATATATATATATATAAATAAAAAATAAAATAAAAAAATATATAAAAAAAAATATTTTTTTTTTATAAAAGAAAGGGGGTTGCCATCCGGGCCCCTGGGGACCTTCGGGCCCCTTACAGTGTTATATTATTTGATTTTTTTTTTTATATATATATATATATATAATTATTATTATTATTATTATTATTAAAGGGCCCACAGGTCCCCAGGGCCCGGATGGCAACCCCCTTTTTTTATAGAAAAATAAAAATAAATGTTATATTATTAGATTTTTTTTTTTCTTCTCAATTTCAGGCGGCGGCAGCACCCGACCCCCCCCCCCCCCCCCCACCGGTTCTCTGCTCCAGGGGGCCCATGCCTGAAGCTGTGTAAGGGGCCCCATAATTCCTGGCTACCATGCACAGCTGCACCAGATTCTGAGTGTTTCAGTTTTAGTAAATCTGCCCCTTTTTCTCTTTAAGTCCGGAATTGTCCCTGCTCAAATAATACACAGAATATCAATTCCATTTCAAGTGGGCAGAAATGCGAGATCCGCGCTCTTAAACACAAGAGGACTCAATTGGGTTGTTGAGACCCATCTTCTTCTTCTTCTTTTTTTTTTGTATTCTTGAGGATTGGAAAGTTTGTTTAAAAATTGAACAGATGTTTAATTGCTTTTAAAACTTGAGCCCCAAAGCACAGCACATAAATATGACAGAATATACAATGTGCGTGGTTGGGTTTTTACAGCAGCGACTCGTATATCCAAGAGACAAACGCTGAGGACTGATGAAAATGACAAAAAAAAAAAAAAGTATCTTTTATAATTTTTTTTTTTTTAAAACAGTCCTCTTGCCAAGAGCTTCATAATGAAATACATTAGTTACATTTTCAACTGTGATAAAATTAGATCCTCTTGTTGCTCTTGAAGAATTTCATCAATTATAAGCGGAGCTATACTAAAAAAAAAAAACACCAGAATGTAGAATTTTTCTGCAGAATACGGGCTCCTGGATGACTATTTGTTTTCTGTGTACACCCGTGGTCTCCAAACTGTGGCCCGGGGGCCAGATGTGGTCCTTTGCTTGATGTTATCTGGCCCTTGGGGTGCTTTTTTATTCTTTGGCACCAATGATGGGGCAGAATTCCTCCCAATGACCCCAATGATGGGGCAGAATTCCTCCCAATGATGGGGCAGAATTCCTCCCAATGATGGGGCAGAATTCCTCCCAATGACCCCAATGATGGGGCAGAATTCCTCCCAATGATGGGGCAGAATTCCTCCCAATGATGGGGCAGAATTCCTCCCAATGATGAGGCAGAATTCCTCCCAATGATGAGGCAGAATTCCTCCCAATGATGAGGCAGAATTCCTCCCAATGATGAGGCAGAATTCCTCCCAATGATGGGGCAGAATTCCTCCCAATGACAGGGCAAAATTCCTCCCAATGATGGGGCAGAATTCCTCCCAATGATGGGGCAGATTTCTCCCAATGATGGGGCAGAATTCCTCCCAATGATGGGGCAGAATTCCTCCCAATGACACCAATGATGGGGCAGAATTCCTCCAAATGACACCAATGATGGGACAGAATTCCTCCCAATGACCCAAATGATGGGGCAGAATTCCTCCCAATGACACCAATGATGGGGCAAATTCCTCCCAATGATGGGGCAGAATTCCTCCCAATGACACCAATGATGGGGCAGAATTCCTCCCAATGACGGGGCAGAATTCCTCCCAATGACACCAATGATGGGGCAGAATTCTACCCAATGATGGGGCAGAATTGAAATGAAATTACTTTTTTAATATTTTTATTTAAAAATATATATTTTTTTAAATACTTTATTTTAGACTTTGTAAAAACTATAATCATTTAAAAATATAACAAAATATAATAATGGTAAAAAATATTTTTTTGTTTCAATGTTTGTAAAAACGATATTCATTTAAAAATATAACAAAATATAATAATGGTAAACATTTTTTTTAAATACTTTATTTTAGACTGAGTGACATCATCCAAAGTATATAACATGTATATATATATATATATATATATATATATATATATATATATTAATGATATTTTAGAATATTTTTTTAAATACATTTATTTTTAAATATTTTTTTTTCAAAAATTGAAATAAAAATAAAATATTTTTAAATAAAAATATTTTTTACCAAAATATTTTTAAATTAAAAATATTTTTTTACCATTGTTATATTTTGTTATACATATATATATATATATATATATATATATATATATATATATATATATATATATATATATATATATATATATATATATATTATATAACAAAATATAATAATGGTAAAAAAAAAATTTAATTTCAAAATATTTTAGTAAAAAATATTTTTATTTAAAAATATTTTTTTTTATTTCAATTTTTGTAAAGAAAAGATTTTTATTTAAAAATAAATGTATTTAAAAAAATATTTTAAAATATCATTAGTATGTTGATAGGGGGGGGGAGAGAACAGAAAAATGACAAAATAATCTGATGCTAGGTCCACTTTAAGGGTCTCAAGAAATCTTCTGGAGCCTGTTGACTTTCACAAGTTATCATTAGGCAATGGCGGAGTGTTTCCAGCCTAGCGCACTCCGTATATTGCCTCTCCACACTTGTCACCGGCTGCTGTGCTGTAATAGGTGCTCACTGAGCCTCGCGCACAACAGCTGACAACATTTTTTTTTTTTTTTTATTCCACCTTTGAAGATGAAGAAACCTGTTTTATATTACAAAAAATAAATAAAAAAACAAGACAACGAGAAAACAGGAAGCAGAAGATCATTTCAGTTGTGGCACATCTGATCCGCTCCAGGACAGCAATTAAATTCAAATAAGGCTTTTTGTATGTTGATGAGTTTTCTCCTTTAATTCATTAGTCATTATGTGTTTTCTAAGTTGCCGTTTTCCTGCGCAGTCAGATCAATTAGGCGGAGACGGGGAGAGACGCGTAAATTCTTCATTTTGCCGGGGCCCCAGTGGCAGACCTACAGTACACAAAGCTTTTTGTATTCTCGCAGTCTGTCTCAGAAGAAAGATTTGCTTAATTTTGCTTTTGCAAAATGGAAGGTTGGCGCATCTTCGTTTTTAAAACGCAACTCTGGGAATAGGAAAAAAAAACAAACTTCATCCGACATGTAAAATGTTCAATATTGGTGAGGGTACCGGGAAAAAAAGGACTATACCTTAGGTTATCCCGCACTCACGTCTTCTCTCCCGCGCTTTGGCTTGATGACAGGCCCTCGGGGGTCCTCATCTACAATACAGGTCTGATGGTCCTGCATGGTACATGGAGACGATTCAACAAGGTGTTGGAAATGTTCCTCAGAGATTTTGGTCCATGGTGACATGATAGCTTCATGCAGTTGCTACAGATTTGTCGGCTTCACATCCATACTGTCCATGCCTCACTGTGTCCATGCCTCACTGTGTCCATGCCTCACTGTGCCCATGCCTCACTGTGTCCATGCCTCACTGTGCCCATGACTAGACTTACGTTTAACATGGGAGTATATAGAAGGGGTGCCGACTTTGAAAAATCGGTGCTCCCCGGTCCTCCAGACAGCAAACTTTGCACACTTGTAGAGGAGATCTGGGGCTACATGTATGCCAAGTTTCGGGTCCAGGAAACATACGGCCGACCAGTACCGGGTCTATGGAAGGGGTGCCCGAATTTGAAAAATCGGTGCTCCCCGGCCGTAGGTTCTCTGGACAACAAACTTTGCACACTTGTAGAGACCTACTGTACGGTCGGCCTGTTCCAGGTCCCCAAAGTCCGGGAGATCAGGTGCAAAAGGTTGACTCGGGTATGAGCTGAGGGTGGCATTTTCAGCACCAAAAAATGTGCTGAAAAACTCGGTTTATACTCGAGTATATACGGTACCCTATATGACAGCATATTGTTTAGACAGGTTCTCTTTACTGAGACATCAGGGCGCTCTGTAGCAGCCAGAAGTATGTGTAAAAGGGTACATTTAGAAAATGCTTATTGTGTCTGCATGCAGTGCACTGAAAAAATGTATCTTTTCTCTTAAATTTCTCTTGAAAATTAACAAAATGTACTTCCTGTACCTGTAGCCCAATAGCTGGATACAGTATCTGCAGCGTGAGATCATCGAAGGCACTGCTGCCCCTGATTGCTAGTCTTATGAGATTTAGAGTGAGATGATGGTGATGTCACCACTGTGTTGCTCGGTGTTCTCTTTGCTGGAGGCTCTGACATGAGGAAGCAAAGCCCTGCCTCTATCAAGATGGCTGTCTCCACATAGAGACACAGTGTAGAACAAGATATAGTAAGTCATGGGGTAGATCTGCTATTGGGGGGCCACAGGCCATACTGGTGACAAGTCGTTTCTCTACTGACATCACAGCACCCAGCATCAGTGCTTCTCTCAAGAGCCCTCAGCCTGAATCCAAGCATATCAAAATTCCTTACAGGTGCGGGTGTCAGTCTGGACGAGTGGGCATGATTGTATAAAGACCATCCTAGGTAGTGTCCACTTGTGACGCTGAGCCTCCATGATTTATAGACCTGAAATCCACTGATCATAAGGGATCGGGCATGGGGCAGTCAGGCTTGGAAAGGGCTAGATTTTCTCTTTCTCAACTTTTTTTTTTACCCCAGAGGAACCCTTGAGACAATTTTCTGGCCTTGAGGAACCCTTGCTAAAACCAATTTATAGGGGGTATTGAGAAAAATGCTCCTATAGTGATGGGCAGTGGTATGAAAGCCTACCTCAGAGGGGTGGTCAGAATGCCACCTTTGTAGATAGCTAAAAAGATCACTCTTCTAAGTGGTGCTTACTCCAGAACTACAAAGGCACCATCAGATGAGAGGTCAATCAGCCAAAGCTCAAGGAACCCCCAACAAACTGAGAAGGAACCCTAGGGTTCCAGAGAATCCTGGTTGAGAATAGCTGGTCTAGATGACACTGGACATCCTGCAGCCAGGAAATGAGGTGGGCTCTATCTGACTTGCTGCAGCTCTTAATGCACATTGTGAGAGGCTCACAGTATGCAGTGAAATTAGAGTAAGCTATTTCAGTATGGGAGAAGAGAGTGTACTTAAGACCGAGGAGAAGGCTGAATTTCAAATTTAAGGTTGGACAAGTGGAACCCTTCCTTAGTGTATCCCCCTTGTCTTAAACAGGGGCTACTATGTCAAGTTAGTTTTTGGCTGGGCAGTAGTTAGCTCAGACTAATTGTATAGTTGTTTTCTCAAGACTTAAGTTGGTTTTGATTGGTCACTGTCGCTAGTAGATGTCACTGGTATCACTGATCATAGTATGAGATTTCACAAATAAAACAAAGTTATGAATATTTATATTTCCTTCAGCCAATCCAGTAGGAGGTTTATGCCACTGGTGCATGCTGGTGGAGAATGTAAATACTTGGGACATGCCATGTGCTCTCTCTCTCTCAGTGGCGGTGCATCCATAAAGGACGCAGGAGCACTGCCCCCTCTCTCCTGCCGTCCCTCTATCACCATAGATAGATTCATGCATTGCATGAATCTATCTATGGTCGCCGTTGCCGCCCCCTATTCAGGTGGCCGGCCCCTTGTCGGGCTCCGGGCATCTGATTTACAGTGGCGGGGGTGTTTTTGGAAGCACCTTATTAGAGCCGTGGGCTCTAATAGGCATCCTGATTTGAGCCATGACCCAGGTAAGTGCCGGGTGGGGGATGCACACTTGGGGCAGCATTTGATGGGGTACAGTAGTGGCGATTGATGGGCACACTGGCAGCAATTGATGGGGCACATTATCGGCAATTGATGAGGCACAGCAGCGGCAATTGATGGGGCACAGTGGCAGCAATTGATGGGGCAAAGTGGCGGAAATTCATGGGCACACTGGCAGAAATTGATGGGTACAGTAGCTGCGTTTGATGGCACAGTGGCTGTGTTTGATGGGCACAGTGGCTGCGCTTTATGGACACAGTGGCTGTGTTTGATGGACACAGTGGCTGCGCTTTATGGACACAGTGGCTGTGTTTGATGGGCACAGTGGCTGCAATTGATAGGTTTTTTTTTTCAGTTTGTTTGCGCCCCCCAAAAAAATTTGAGCACCAGCCACCACTGCTCTCTCTATACACCTGGGCTGAGGCCTAGGGAGGCGCTGCTGGATGGAGCTCTGCTGTTAGGCTCAATGGCCTGGTTTGGGGCCTAACATGTGCTGAAGTGGTCTTGAAGCTGTCCTGCCTGGTCTGGAGGACTCTGTGCCAAGGAGGAGACCCAGAGGAGGCCCCTTGCTGGAGAGAACCAGGAAGAAGGCTGGTCTCTCCGAAGGACCTGGTGACCCACTTGGAGGACACACTGAAATTTGGGAAGGAGCACACAGTGTTGCCGGTCGGCTTAAAGGTCCAGACACTGTGAAGCTGGACGTTGATCTGGATCTTGGGAGTCTGTAAGTGATCTGCTACGGTATCTAGGACCCCTTACCCTCACCTTCTTAACTGTTCCGCAATAAAACTTTAAAAGACAAATGTGACTGGCCTCCAATATGCTTTATCGCTTCCCCTCTATGTTAGCTATAGACTCAGCCCTGGGGTGAAATGCTAGCTCGCCCCTACCTCTTGAGGTGCAATCCTTCGGGGCATCAGAGGGGTGCTACATTACATTTTTTTTTATTATTTAGCAATTTTTGCAGTTTCCCGATGCTTGCTCGTTGCTATGCCGTCATCTGTAAAATGTTCTTATGTTGGTTTTCCGTGATTTTCATACTAATTAGAATTCCCTCCCAAAGACATTTGTATCCATTGAGCATCGTATACATTGTATATGTCACTTGCCGCCTCTCATTCCCGTTACAGATCCCGTCAGAGGGGAATGACAGGAAATAGATCATGGAAGGAGCTGCTTACTAATCATCTGTTGTGATAGTGAGATTGCCTATGGCAAGCTCCGGGGCTCTGTCTACGGAGAGATCAAGCATTCTATCAGTAGTCACAGCGCTCGCATGTTTTCCGCATTCATCTTCTCCTATCGCAGGTTCACTTTAAAACATGCAACAGGTCCCAGGGGGCCCAGGAGATGTTTTCACAAGGAAATTACTTTTTTTTTCTTAAAAATATACCCAAAACTCTAGTAAAGGAGATATAAACCTTAAATAAATGTCACTTAGTTCCCTGGCATGTGCTTATGGCATATGCCTCTGGGGTACATTCTAAAGAGGAACAGTATTATTTTCTTAAGACACAGTGCAAGCGCCTATACCCGGGTTGGAGGATCTGTGCCTAAGTGCTCCAACAACAGATTTGGGCCCCAACATTCTGGCCATTAGGGAAGGGGCTTAATAGAAACTGCTAAACCATTACCTTATATGTCCCAGGTTGATGTCCCTGGATCACAGTGTCACCCTTATTTAGGTTGGAAAAGTATTCCATAAGCCATACATCCTAAAGAGGAATGGTATTATTAGCTTGGGACACAGTGCAGGCGCCTATACCTGGTTTGGAGAAACTTTGCTTGAGCGCTCCAACACCAGATTTGGGCCCCAACATTCTGGCCAGTAGGGATGGGGCATGATAAAGACAGCTGAGCTATTATCTTAGCAAGTATCTCAGATGTTCCTGGAAATCCTTGCTTGGACCTCGGTCATGATGATGTTTTGTCCCAGGTGATGCCAGGGATTACAGTGTCACCCTTATTTAGGTTGGACAAGTACCCCATAAGCCTCACATCCTAAAGAGGAACAGTATTATTTTCTTAAGACACAGTGCATGCGCCTATATCCGGGTTGGAGGAACTTTGCCTGACCGCTCCAACACCAGATTTGGGCCCCAACATTCTGGCCAGTAGGGATGGGGCATGATAAAGACAGCTGAGCTATAATCTTTAGCAAGTATCTCAGATGTTCCTGGAAATCCTTGCTTGGACCTCGGTCATGATGATGTTTTGTCCCAGGTGATGCCTCTGGATTACAGTGTCACCCTTATTTAGGTTGGAAAAGTACCCCATAAGCCTCACATCCTAAAGAGGAACAGTATTATTTTCTTAAGACACAGTGCAGGCGCCTATATCCGGGTTGGAGGAACTTTGCCTGAGCGCTCCAACACCAGATTTGGGCCCCAAAATTCTGGCCAGTAGGAATGGGGCATGATAAAGACTGCTGAACTATTATCTTAGCCAGTAACTCAGATGTTCCTGGAAATCCTTGCTTGGACCTCAGTCTTGATGTTGTTTTGTCCCAGGTGATGCCTCTGGATTACAGTGTCACCCTTATTTAAGTTGGAAAAGTACCCCATAAGCCTCACATCCTAAAGAGGAACAGTATTATTTTCTTAAGACACAGTGCATGCGCCTATATCCGGGTTGGAGGAACTTTGCCTGACCGCTCCAACACCAGATTTGGGCCCCAACATTCTGGCCAGTAGGGATGGGGCATGATAAAGACAGCTGAGCTATAATCTTTAGCAAGTATCTCAGATGTTCCTGGAAATCCTTGCTTGGACCTCGGTCATGATGATGTTTTGTCCCAGGTGATGCCTCTGGATTACAGTGTCACCCTTATATAGGTTGGAAAAGTACCCCATAAGCCTCACATCCTAAAGAGGAACAGTATTATTTTCTTAAGACACAGTGCAGGCGCCTATATCCGGTTTGGAGGAACTTTGCCTGAGCGCTCCAACACCAGATTTGGGCCCCAACATTCTGGCCAGTAGGAATGGGGCATGATAAAGACTGCTGAACTATTATCTTAGCCAGTAACTCAGATGTTCCTGGAAATCCTTGCTTGGACCTCAGTCTTGATGTTGTTTTGTCCCAGGTGATGCCTCTGGATTACAGTGTCACCCTTATTTAAGTTGGAAAAGTACCCCATAAGCCTCACATCCTAAAGAGGAACAGTATTATTTTCTTAAGACACAGTGCAGGCGCCTATACCCGGGAGGTTCTTCGCTTGAGTGCTCCAACAACAGATTTGGGCCCCAACATTCTGGCCAGTAGGAATGGGGCATGATAAAGACTGCTGAACTATTATCTTAGCCAGTAACTCAGAAGTGCCTGGAAAGTCTTGCTTGGACCTCAGTCATGATGATGTTTGGTCCCAGGTGATGCCCCTGGATTACAGTGTCACCCTTATTTAGGTTGGAAAAGTACCCCATAAGCCGTACATCCTAAAGAGGAACAGTATTATGTTCTTAAGACACAGTGCAGGCGCCTATACCCGGGTTGGAGGATCTTTGCTTAAGTGCTCCAACAACAGATTTGGGCCCCAACATTCTGGCCATTAGGGAAGGGGCTTAATATAAACTGCTAAACCATTATCTTATGTGTCCCAGGTTGATGTCCCTGGATTACAGTGTCGCCCTTGTTTGGGTTGGAAAAGCATTCCATAAGCTGCACATCCTAAAGAGGAACAGTATTATCAGCTTGGGACACAGTGCAGGTGCCTATACCTGGGTTGGAGGAACTTTGCTTGAGTGCTCCAACACCAGATTTGGCCCCAACATTCTGGCCAGTAGGGAAGGGGCTTAATAAAAAACACTAAACCATTATCTTATGTGTCCAAGGGGATGTCTCTGGATCATAGTGTCATCCTTATTTTGGTTGGGAAAGTATCCCATAAGCTGCACATCGCTGCAAGTTCATTTTAAAGAAGTGGGCTCCAACCAGGACACGCCCCAACGCGTTTCGTTTCACTCCCCGGAGCTTAAGTTTGTAGTTTGCGTTTGTAGTGCTATACAAGTTACTCATTCACTCATTCATACGCATGCACAGAAATACAATAAGATGTTCATTATGGTGGTCAGACCCTACATAATTAGAGGTGGGGCTTGAATGGACCACTCCAGTAAGGCCTTGTTTAGACTGGTTGTTTTGGGGGGCAATACAATTGCCCCTCTTAAGTTGCAATGGCAGTGAACAGGGGTGTTCAAATGCTGCAATTCCAATGCTTTGCTTTGCATATTCATCAAAAATGATCCAATGTGCCACGATCGTGGGTGTCAAGCCCACCGAATATGACCCAGCGAAGCAAAATGAGAATGGGTGCAAATGCCTCGCAACCGCATGAAATGCATTTGTGTGCATTTTTGAGCCGTTCGGATAGGACAGCTCATGGATTTCAATGGGCTGCCCTATAAGTGACAAACGTGGCAAAGTAGCTCATGTACCCTTTTGAGCATTTTGCCGCATTTGCAAAAAATGTACGTCTTCTCTGCTGGTTGGGGGGCCATTAGCAACACAAGCGCAATAGGCATTTCTGATTTCTGTAAATGCGCCTGAAATTGCCTCAATATTATGCGCGTTCACAAAATGCTTAAGCGTGAATGCAGCCTCAGTGTTTAGGTTTATATGTTCTAACAATATGAAAGCCGCCAATAGCCAAAATCCCTATCTGATAGCTCAGGTTGGAACGGCGTTCAAATGTTGATATTTATGCCGCGCGGCACAGGATCAGCCGGTTTGTGGCTAACCGTGCGCTCTTCGCTCCTGACTAATTCAGCAGACGCCGCGCATTAACATATGTACTCCAAATCTTCAGCGATTATTCACTTTTAAAAAACATACATAAAAAGGCGGCGTGGGCTCAAGGTGAAATGTCCAAGTCCACCATCGAACGTACGTCTCGCGGTCTCCCGGGGGGGGGCGCTCTCCGGAATAAATATGAGTCACGATGGGGTTAATAATGTATGGCTTCTCCGCGCCATGGAATGCAAATCAGGAGCACTTCTCTTTCAGCTTTGGGAGCCTTCCCTCGAATCCTCGGATTACGAAGTGTTGTGATAAATATTTCATGGCGGCCTACGGGGCTTTCAGAAAGAAGAAGAAAAAAAAACGAGAGAGAGATCTGATGCTCTAGGAATGAAGCCGGAGCTGACAATATAAATTGAGTGAGACTAGTCCGAGAACATTATCCCAGGAAAATGGCTCCTCGCATGATGTCAAGCCAGCTATCCGCTTCATTTTAATGAGACCCGCTCGCTAGATGAATATCTCACGCTGTTCCGGACTTGCTGGGAACGAGGAGCTCCCCGGGAGTCGGAAGCTGATGGTTTTTTTTTTCAGCAGGCGTTCAATCCAACCGGCGTACCGAAGGAAGGAAGGGAGGCCAACGGTGGATTACGGGGGCTCAGAGGATAGTGAGAGGGCGGTAATCCCTGTTCTGGAAGGATTTCAAACACTGGTCAGGGTCAGGAGGCCCAAATACCGGGCATGATTGAAAGTCAAGCTTCTGGTCAAATTTACGGTCAGCCGCCTGACAGAAGAAGGCCAAAGATTGTGTCATGGCTAAGGGCCCAGGGTACTAATCACCCCCATTTCATACACTGCAAACACCAAATTTTTTTTCTTCAATGGGTCAGATTAACAAAAGAGATACGACGGCGTATCTCCTGATACACCGTCGTATCTCTGAGATACGATTGTCGTATCTATGCGACTGATTCATAGAATCAGGTTACGCATAGATAGCCCTAAGATCCGACTGTGTTACACCGTCGGATCTTAGGCTGCAATTCTAGGCCGGCCGCTAGGTGGCGATTCCATTGCGGTCGGCGTAGAATATGCAAATGACTAGTTACGCCGATTCACGAACGTCCGCTTTGCCCGTCAATCTAAATTTACGTCGTTTCCGTAGAGACGCGTAGCGTAAAACTAAGCATGCCCTCTAGGTGGTCTAACCAATGTTAAGTATGGCCGTCGTCCCAGCGTCAAATTTTTTAATTTCACGTCGTTTGCATAAGTCGTCCGTGAATGGCGCTGGACGCCATTTACGTTAACGTCGAAACCAATGACGTCATTTAGAGCAATGCACGTCGGGAAATTTTAGGGACGGAGCATGCGCAGTACGTTCGGCGCGGGAACGCGCCTAATTTAAATGGTCCCCACCCCATTTGAATTAGGCGGGCTTGCGCCAGGCGGATTTACGTTACACCACCGCAAGTTTACAGGTAAGTGCTTTGTGAATCAGGCACTTACGGTGTAAACTTGCCGCGGTGTAACGTAAATGGGATATGTTACGCCGCCGCAGCGTAGCCCATTTCTACGTGAATCTGGCCCATTGTTTTTACAAAAATGTGTTGGTTTTGCTCTTTTTCAAGTATTTTTTTTATTCTCTGGCCTGAAGATCTGTGCAATAGGTTCCATATTGAATTGTAATAATCAGGGCCAAAAGAGCCGCATGCGGGGCCGTCCACCTCCCACAACCGTGCCTCTCCAGCGGAGATTGTGACGGGCCGCATACCGAGCGCTTGTAGCTCATTCAATCGATAGCTTTTATATATATATATATATATATATATATATATATATATTTTTTTTTTTAAGGCACATTGCCTTGCGCCATGCCTTCACTTTTCATAAATGACCCAATTAGTTATTTGTCCTCGTCGCTGACTTGGCAGCATCCAGCGCCGAGCACTCTCCACTCACTAACCCGGGGGCTCCATCGGCGTTATGGAGCCGTGCCCACTGACGTTATATCTCAACAGATACAAATGATCCCTCTCGTCATTAACTACCGCGAGTGCTGGTGGGCCAAGAGATGGATGGCTCTTACATTACATTTACCACGGCGTACGTTATGAATAGATTTGCAAAACTGCCTATGTAGCTGGATTTAGGGCCTGAAGCGTTACATACAACTGATTTGATTTTCAGGGAGCATTTTCCATAAGTGCACATCCCAAGCTCTCATTACAGACTTGACTTGAAAGACATTTTCTAAAAGGGACTTTCAAACTGCTACTGACTTGGTGTCTTCTATTTTGATGGTATTTTATATAAGTATGGATTTGTAAATGCCCCCTCTAGTGGTCATCTGTATTTTAGCAAAGTAGCATCCCTGCTCAAAGACTGCTGATATAAGCTGTGGGCCAGATTCACAGTCAGCGGCGTAAATGCAGGCAGGCGTAGCGTATCGTAGTTGCGCTACGCCGCCGCAACTTAGAGAGGCAAGTGCTGTATTCACAAATAACTTGCGTTTAAAGTTACGGCGGCGTATCATAATTTTGCCGGCGTAAGCGCGCATAAATCAAATGAGGAACAGGGGGGCGTGTTTTATGCTCATGCTCAGTATCACGTCGAATTTTCAAATTAAAGTACACCCGCTGAATGCCTAGTCGACGTGAACGTAACTTGCGTCCAGCCCCATTCACGGACTTACGCAAACGACGTAAAACAAGACGCTGTTCCCACATTTCCGACGTCCATACCTAACATGACTTACCCCTGCTTTATGAGGGGTAACTTTACGCCGGCGTATGTCTTACGTAAACGACGTATCTTGCTACGCCGAGCGCACGTACGTTTGTGAATCGGCGTATCTAGCTCATTAGCATATTCAACGTGGAAATCTAGGTAAGCGCCACCTAGCGGCCAGCGTAAATATGCACCCTAAGATACGACGGTGTAAGAGACTTACGCCGCTCGTATCTTAGCCGAATTTATGCGTAACTGATTCTAAGAATCAGCCGCATAGATACGACGGCTCTCATTCAGACTTACGACGGCGTACATGGCACTACGCCGTCGTAAGTCCTTTGAGAATCTGGGCCTGTGTTGGCAATAATAAATTATTTGAGAGCCGGTTCACACAAGGGGCGACTCGTCAGGCGACTCAGCCACCTGACAAGTCGCGTCCCATTCTATTCAATAGAACCGTTCTAATAGGAGCGACGCAAGTCGCTCCGACTTAGAAAAAGGTTCTTGTACGACTTCGGGGGCGACTCAGGGCGACTTGCATTGACTTCTATACAGAAGTCATTTTGCAAGTCGCCTCTGAAGTCGTCTTCAGGACGCCTTGCCGAGTCGCCCCCGAAGTCGCGCCGCCCCAGTGGGAACCGGCTCTTAATGGATGTTGATATTACATTGTTTATAAACATATACACTATATTTTCAAAAGTACTGGGACACCTGCCTTTACACCAGGGGTGCTCAACCTTTTGAAGGCCGAGGGCCACTTAAAGGGGTTGGAATGGTACAATTTTTTTCCCTAAATAGCTTCCTTTACCTTAGTGCAGTCCTCCTTCACTTACCTCATCCTTCCATTTTGCTTTTTTGCTTTTAAATGTCCTTATTTCTTCTGAGAAATCCTCACTTCCTGTTCTTCTGTCTGTAACTCCATACAGTAATGCAAGGCTTTCTCCCTGGTGTGGAGAAAGCCTCTTGAGGGGGGAGGGGGCGAGCAGGAGTGTCAAGACGCCCACAGCTCCTTTTTCTATCTGCAAAGTAGTGTGTTAGTGTGTTAGTGTGAACTTTAATGACATCCCAGTCTTAGTCCATAGGGTTCAATATTGAGTTGGCCCCACCCTTTGCAGCTATAGCAGCTCCAACTCTTCTGGGAAGGTCGTCCGCAAGGTTTAGGAGGGTGTCTATGGGAATGTTTGACCATTCTTCCAGAAGAGCATTTCTAGAACACCTTTGGGGTGAATTAGAGCGGAGACTGCGAGCCAGGTCTTCTTGTCCAACATCAGTGCCTGACCACACAAATGCGCTTCTGGAAGAAAGGTGAAACATTCCCATAGACACACTCCTAAACCTTGTGGACGGCCTTCCCAGAAGAGTTGAAGCTGTTATATCTGTAGATTCAGCCAAGTCAATATTGAACCCTACGGACTAAGGCTGGGAAGCCATTAAAAGGGTTGTATGGGTTAGTTTTTTTAAAATAACAAACATTACCTCCACTATGCAGTTTGTTTTGCACAGAGTGGCCCCCGATCCTCCTGTTCTGGGGTCTCTCGGTGGCTGTCTCGGCTCCTCCCCGCAATAGCTAACCCCCTCTGGGAAGCTCTATTCCAAAGGGGTCAGCGTGCCGGCGCGCTCCCTGTCATAAACACGGTGCGTCCATAGACACATAGGGCCAGATCCACAAAGAAGTTACGCTGGCGTATCTATTGATAAGCTGCGTAACTTCTAGTTTGCTCCGGCGTATCTTTGTTTTGTATCCACAAAACAAGATACGCCTGAAGCTGGGCTAGATCCGACTGGCGTACGTCTTAGTACGCCTTCGGATCTAAGGTGCATATTTACGCTGGCCGCTAGGTGGCGCTTCCGTCGATTTCCGCGTTGAGTATGCAAATTAGCTAGATATGCCAATCCACAAACGTACGTCCGGCCGGCACATTTTTTTACGTAGTTTCCGTTAGGCTTTTTCCGGCGTAAAGTTACCCCTGCTATATGAGGAGTATCCTATGTTAAGTATGGATGTCGTTCCCGCGTCGAATTTTGAAAATTGCACGTTGTTTGCGTAAGTCGTTCGCGAATAGGGCTTTGCGTAGAATTACGTTCACGTCGAAAGCATTGGCTTGTTGCGGGTTAATTTGGAGCATGCGCACTGGGATACCCCCACGGACGGCGCATGCGCCGTTCAGAAAAAACGTCATTTACGTTGGGTCAAGACGTATTAACATAAAACACGCCCCCATCTCATCCATTTGAATTGCGCGCCTTACGCCGGCAGATTTACGCTACGCCGCCGTAACTTTAGAGGCAAGTGCTTTGTGAATACAGCACTTGCCTCTAAAAGTTGCGGCGGCATAGCATTACTACGATACGCTACGCCTGCCTAAAATTATGATCCGCTACGTGGATCTGGCCCAAAGTGTATTGACTAGCAATATGGTCCGGGGCTGAAGTGGTTAATATATTACAATATATTACAATATATATAAAAAATAATGCTAATGTATGTTTTTAGAATTAACGAGAAAAGATCCACACACGCACAGATACATGCACACACACGCACAGATACATGCACACACACGCACAGATACATGCACACACACGCACAGATACACGCACACACACGCACAGATACATGCACACACACGCACAGATACATGCACACACACGCACAGATACACGCACACACACGCACAGATACATGCACACACACGCACAGATACATGCACACACACGCACAGATACACGCACACACACGCACAGATACATGCACACACACGCACAGATACACGCACACACACGCACAGATACATGCACACACACGCACAGATACATGCACACACACGCACAGATACATGCACACACACACACACAGATACATGCACACACACGCACAGATACATGCACAGATACATGCACACACACGCACAGATACATGCACACACACGCACAGATACATGCACACACACACAGATACATGCACACACACACACACAGATACATGCACACACACGCACAGATACATGCACAGATACATGCACACACACGCACAGATACATGCACACACACGCACAGATACATGCGCACATACACGCACAGATACACGCACACACACGGTTGACTGGCTGCCCGCAGTACAGCGAGGATGGCAGGTAACAGTGACAGGGCCGCCCCACAAGTCATTTTCTAATCCTGACAAGCAGATGTCTGACTCCTTATCTCGGTTATGGGAACAAGAGCTCTCAGACCTTCTCTGGACCCCGGCCAGCAACCCGGACAGCCGGACTAATGCAACCACTGACTGACATAAGTTTCCCAAGCTAATTCCTTCCTCTGATTTGTCTGGAACAGCGGGCAGCCAGGACGTGCCAGGGCACCTGCGCTCTCCTCTCATTTCAAGGTGGGCAGCTGGACAGGGACGATGGGGAGAGCCTTGGCGCCAAACCAGCGGGCTCTGGCTGAGCTTGGCAAAATGACTTCCAGGTGACAGAGCCGAGGCTGGAGTGTCGGATCTATCGCTTCATTACAACGGCAATAAACAAAGCCAAGCCACAGCAGAGAAGGTTCCAGTGATGGCAAACGAGGCGATGAACTTACTATCTTAATTATCTGTTATTATTCTACAGTTCTCCTTATGGGCAGAAAACCCAACACACCCATCACAGGTTACTATATTTACTACAGATACTGCATAAGATAGATAGGGAGAGATAGAGAGAGAGAGAAGAGAGAGAAAAATAGATTAGAGATAACTAGATACAGAGATAAATAAGTTAGCCATAGATGATAGATAGATACAGAGGTACATAATAAATCAATAGACGAGATAGATGATAGATAGATAGATAGATATACAGATAGATAGATAGATAGATAGATAGATAGATAGATAGATAGATAGATATATTAGATAGATATATTAGCTATAAATTAGAGATAAATAGATACATAGGGCCAGATTCACGTACAATTGCGCCTTTGGAAACTTAAGCCATTTAAGTTACACCGCCGTAAGTTTTCAGGTTTAGTGCTCGATCCACAAAGCACTTACCTGGAAACTTGCGGCGGTGTATCGTAAATGCGTCCGGCGCAAGGCGGGCAAATCGAATGGGCGGCTAACATTTAAATTAGGCGGCGCGCCCGCGCCGGACCTACTGCGCATGCTCCATTTCCTAACTCCCGCCGTGCTTTGCGCGAAGTGACGTCATTTTTTCGAACGGCGACGTGCGTAGCGTACTTCCGTATTCCCGGACGGCTTACGCAAACGACGTTAAATTTTGAATTTCGACGCGGGAACGACGACCATACTTTAGACAGCAATACGCTTGCTGACTAAAGTTAGGGCACCAAAACAAACTACTAACTTTGCCACGGGAAACTAGACTAGCGGCGACGTAACGAACGCGAAAATCCATCGTGGATCCGCCGTAACACCTAATTTGCATACCCGACGCTGGTTTACGACGCAAACTCCCCCCAGCGGCGGCCGCGGTACTGCATCCTAAGATCCGACAGTGTAAAACAATTACACCTGTCGGATCTTAGGGATATCTATGCGTAACTGATTCTATGAATCAGTCGCATAGATAGAAACAGGGATACGACGGAGTATCTCTTTTGTGAATCTGGACCATAGAGATAGATAGATAGATAGATAGATAGTTAAATAGATAGATAGATAGATAGATAGATAGATAGATAGATATAGATTAGAGATAGATAGATAGATACATAGATAAAGATAGATAGATATATAGATTAGAGATAGATAGATACATACACAGATAAAGATAGATAGATATAGATTAGAAATAGATACATAGATAGAGATAGATAGATAGATAGATAGATAGATAACTAGATACAGAGATAAATAAGTTAGCCATAGATGATAGATAGTTACAGAGGTAGATAATAAATCAATAGACGAGATAGATAAGAGATAGATAAGAGATAGATTATATATATATATATATATATATATATATATATATATATATATATATATATATATATATATATATATATATATATATATATAGGTAGATAGATATATAGACAGACAGACAGACAGACAGACAGACAGATAGATAGATAGATAGATAGATAGATAGATAGATAGATAGATAGATAGATAGATAGATAGGCCATACATTACAATTTTCCTTTAGATTTACCAAAAACACTTTCAATGTGAATGCAATCAGGCAGGCCCTTGTACTACATAGTTGAAGGAAAATGCAAAGTAAATTGAATAAGAACATTGTATAATGTATGGCCAGCCATAGATAGATAAGTAATCAATAGACGTCAGATAGATAGATAGATAGATAGATAGATAGATAGATAGATAGATAGATAGATAGACAAATTAGGTAAAATAAGTTGATAAGTTTAAAACAAATCACTTAAATAATGTCTATGCCGGTTTCAGTACCTTGGATAACACTGCAGAAAATCTGATAACCTGGGTTCAGCACATTGATAGCACCATAAAGCAGCACCTAGAGAATTTCAATTCAGAACCTCGGACAGCACTAGAGAGTAATATAACCTGGATTCAGAACCTCGGACAGCACCACACAGCAGTGAGATAACCGGGTTCAGAACCTCGGACAGCACCACACAGCAGTGAGATAACCGGGTTCAGAACCTCGGACAGCACCACACAGCAGTGAGATACCGGGGTTCAGAACCTCGGACAGCACCACACAGCAGTGAGATAACCGGGTTCAGAACCTCGGACAGCACCACACAGCAGTGAGATAACCGGGTTCAAAACCTCGGACAGCACCACACAGCAGTGAGATAACCAGGTTCAGAACCTCGGACAGCACCACACAGCAGTGAGATAACCGGGTTCAGAACCTCGGACAGCACCACACAGCAGTGAGATAACCTGGTTCAGAACCTCGGACAGCACCACACAGCAGTGAGATAACCGGGTTCAGAACCTCGGACAGCACCATACAGCAGTGAGATAACCGGGTTCAGAACCTCGGACAGCACCATACAGCAGTGAGATAACCTGGTTCAGAACCTCGGACAGCACCACACAGCAGTGAGATAACCGGGTTCAGAACCTCGGACAGCACCATACAGCAGTGAGATAACCGGGTTCAGAACCTCGGACAGCACCACACAGCAGTGAGATAACCGGGTTCAGAACCTCGGACAGCACCACACAGCAGTGAGATAACCGGGTTCAGAACCTTGGACAGCACCACACAGCAGTGAGATAACCGGGTTCAGAACCTCGGACAGCACCACACAGCAGTGAGATAACCGGGTTCAGAACCTCGGACAGCACCATACAGCAGTGAGATAACCGGGTTCAGAACCTCGGGCAGCACCATACAGCAGTGAGATAACCGGGTTCAGAACCTCGGACAGCGCCACACAGCAGTGAGATAACCGGGTTCAGAACCTCAGACAGCACCACACAGCAGTGAGATAACCGGGTTCAGAACCTCGGATAGCACCACACAGCATTGAGATAACCTGGTTCAGAACCTTGGACAGCACCACACAGCAGTGAGATAACCTGGTTCAGAACCTCGGACAGCACCACACAGCAGTGAGATAACCGGGTTCAGAACCTCGGACAGCACCATACAGCAGTGAGATAACCAGTTCAGAACCTCGGACAGCACCACACAGCAGTGAGATAACCGGGTTCAGAACCTCGGACAGCACCACACAGCAGTGAGATAACCGGGTTCAGAACCTTGGACAGCACCACACAGCAGTGAGATAACCTGGTTCAGAACCTCGGACAGCACCACACAGCAGTGAGATAACCTGGTTCAGAACCTTGGACAGCACCACACAGCAGTGAGATAACCTGGTTCAGAACCTTGGACAGCACCACACAGCAGTGAGATAACCTGGTTCAGAACCTCGGACAGCACCACACAGCAGTGAGATAACCTGGTTCAGAACCTCGGACAGCACCACACAGCAGTGAGATAACCGGGTTCAGAACCTCGGACAGCACCACACAGCAGTGAGATAACCGGGTTCAGAACCTCGGACAGCACCATACAGCAGTGAGATAACCGGGTTCAGAACCTCGGGCAGCACCATACAGCAGTGAGATAACCGGGTTCAGAACCTCGCACAGCGCCACACAGCAGTGAGATAACCGGGTTCAGAACCTCGGATAGCACCACACAGCATTGAGATAACCGGGTTCAGAACCTTGGACAGCACCACACAGCAGTGAGATAACCGGGTTCAGAACCTCGGACAGCACCACACAGCAGTGAGATAACCGGGTTCAGAACCTCGGACAGCTCCACACAGCAGTGAGATAACCAGGTTCAGAACCTCGGACAGCTCCACACAGCAGTGAGATAACCAGGTTCAGAACCTCGGACAGCTCCACACAGCAGTGAGATAACCGGGTTCAGAACCTTGGACAGCACCACACAGCAGTGAGATAACCGGGTTCAGAACCTTGGACAGCACCACACAGCAGTGATATAACCCGGGTTCAGAACCTCGGACAGCACCACACAGCAGTGAGATAACCTGGTTCAGAACCTCGGACAGCACCATACAGCAGACAACCCTGATAGTATGTGATGAATCCCAGGTCTCAAAATATCACCCAATGCATCCTCTGTGTTCCTACAAGGAGAAGAGAGAGTGCACAGGCTCTGGTGTAACACCTTCCTCCTCTTTGGTAGCTTCCAGTGTTGCAAGGCTCTGCAGACTCAGGAAACGTAACCCCTACTTGTATGGACCATCATTGGGACATTTGGATCCATTGCCCATAGACTCTCACAGCACAATCACTTTATGTGTGCTTGTTCCTCCAAAGACTACCTGCTCTCTAGCTCCCTCATCACTCCCTCCCATGCTCACGCCCAGCACTCCTCCAGAGCCTCCCCCATCCTCTGGAACTCCTTATTCCAATCTGTCTGGCTATCTCCTAAACTGTCCACCTGACCCCTGAAAACTCATCTGTTCAGGAAAGTCTATCCCACCAACACATAACAACTGATCTTCTACCTTCTCCACCAACTCATCCCCACACCATGGTTACCTTTTGTATCACTTACTCTTTTCTTTTAGACTGTAGGCTGTCATGACCACAGGCCATCCCAACCCTCATGTCTTGATTGCATTGTGACTGTAGTGTCATTCTTTATTTTGTAAAGCGTTGAGCCAACTGTTGGTGCTTTATAAAGTATGAATACACATAATAGTAATAATAATAACAACAATATAAATAATAATAATAATAATAATAATAATAATAATAATAATAATAATAATAATTAGGGTTGTCCCGATACCACATTTTTTAGGACCGAGTACAAGTACCGATACTTTTTTTTAAGTACTCGCCGATACCGAATACCGATACTTTTTTATAAATGTGTCCCCAAATGCAGCCATGTCCCCCCACAAATGTAGCGATGTCCCCCACAAATGCAGCGATGTCCCCCACATATGCAGCCATGTCCCCCACAGATGCAGCCATGTCCCCCACAAATGCAGCCATGTCCCCCCACAAATGCAGCGATGTCCCCCACAAATGCAGCGATGTCCCCCACAGATGCAGCCATGTCCCCCACAGATGCAGCCATGTCCCCCACAGATGCAGCCATGTCCCCAACAGATGCAGCCATGTCCCCCACAGATGCAGCCATGTCCCCCACAGATGCAGCCATGTCCCCCACAGATGCAGCCATGTCCCCCACAGATGCAGCCATGTCCCCCACATATGCAGCCATGTCCCCCACATATGCAGCCATGTCCCCCACATATGCAGCCATGTCCCCCGCATATTCCAGCCATGTCCCCCCTATATGCAGCCATGTCCCCCACATATGCAGCCATGTCCCCCACATATGCAGCCATGCCCCCCATATATGCAGCCATGTCTCCCCATACCTAGATGCCGCCGCCTAGTTAATCAGCGTGCGGGGAACATTACAGCTTTCATTTGAATAGCTGTCTGTTGCCCGCCGCGCCGCGTATAGACACTCCCCCTCGGGATTGGACGGGTGATCTGCACTTTGATAGACAGATCACCCATCCAATCCCGAGCAAGGGGGAGTGTCTATATGCGGTGCGGCGGGGAACAGACAGCTATTCAAATGAAATCTGTAATGTTCTCCGCACGCTGATTAAATAGGCGGCGGGGGCGTTGCGGTATGCGGCGGCATTGCGGCGACGGCGGCGGCGGCGGGGGGGTAGTATCGGATCTGGCATCGGGGGCATTTGGGGGAGTACAAGTACTCCCGCAAATGCTCAGTATCGGTCCCGATACCAATACTGGTATCGGTATAACCCTAATAATAATAATAATAATAACAATGACAAATATAAATAACAATAATAACAATAACAATAACAATAATAATAATAACAACAACAACAACAACAATATAAATAATAATATAAAATAACAACAAATGATACTAATAACTATACATAATAATAATAATAATAATAATAATAATAATAATAATAATAATAATAATAATAATAATAATAATAACAGCGACACATAAAAATAAAAATAATAATAACAATAATAATAATAACAACAATATAAATAATAATATAAAATAACAACAAATGATAATAATAACTATAAATAATAATAACAACAACAACAACAACAACAACTAATAATAACAATATAAATAGTAATATAAAATAACAACAAATAATAATAATACTAATAATACTAATAATACTAATAATAATAATAATAATAATAATAATAATACAATCATGATTCAAATCTGTTAGTCAATTCGTTTTGATAAAGATAATCATATGGCTAATTATTGAAATATATTGATTACCCCTAAAGGCAATCTGAGACTTGCTGATTCTGCTCATCAAATGTTTTTCTCTTTTTATCCGGCTGTCAATATCAGCTCAATGACTTGTGTGGCAGCTCTCTGCCTCCCTGTTACCCAAAATCGATACCAGTCCTTCCATAAAATCTCACATACGGCTCTTTAGCCGGTACTTCAACACTCTTATTCGGTGCTCATGTTAAGAGCCCGAGTGAAGCATACTGCACAAATCTCCACACTGCTCCAGAACAACAAGATAATGTCTCTGCAATTCTGGTATTTATATGGAAACACCACTATGGCACACAAACATTTACCCACAGACTTAAAGTGGTGCAAACTTCTGACATGAAATGGGAACAAATCATATCTCTCTATAGTGTCTACTTGTCACAATCCGGAGCACTAAGTGCCATTTCTGTCTGCTGCTTCATTCATCTGCTATCTGCCTGTCATATGTTGGGTTTACAGAAGTGGACCTATCATCAGATATATTTTTGTCATGGGTCAGTCCATACATGCTAAGGGGTGTTATATATATATATATATATATATATATATATATATATATATATATATATATATATATATATATATATATATATATATATATATATATATATATATATATATATATATTGCAGAGCTATGCATGTACATGGGGGGTAAAATAAAATGTTATTAGGCTATTTCCCCTCCAGGTCAAATATGTGAATAAGGAAATACCACATTATGACCACTCAGTGGAGCTGATGATCATAATAGAAAAATACTTATTTATTATAATTGACAGCGCCATCTGGTGACCATAATGTGGTATTTTCTGATTCACATATTCAACCTGGAGAGAAAAATCACCTAACAACATTTGATTTTGTCCTCATTCACACAGACCAAATGTACATGCTGGAAAGACCCACTCCTCTCTGGCCATTCAATTCCATATTTGGAAAGACACAACCCTCTCTGGTCATCCAATCCCATATCTGGAAAGATCCACCCCTCTCTGGTCATCCAATCAGATATCTGGAAAGATCCACCCCTCTCTGGTCATCCAATCACATATCTGGAAAGACACACCCCTATCTGGTCAGACAAATAGAGAGGTGGAAAGAGACACCCCTCTCTGGTCCGGCCCACCTCTCTTGGGTCATCCACACTGCTCTCTGGTCAGACACACCCTCCCTGAGCAGACACACCTATCTCTGGCAGGACACACCCCTCTCTGATCAGCTAACCATATATCTGGAAAGACACATCCCTCTATGGTCATCCAGTCCCACATCTGGAAAGACACACCCCTTACTGGCCAGACATATCTCTCTCTGGTCAGACAACCCGATGTTTGGAAAGAGACACCCCTCTCTGGCCCAACACACCTCTCTTGGGACAGACACACCCCTTTTAGGTCAAACACATCGCTCTTTGGTCAGACGCATCTCTCTCTGGTCAGATACACCCCCTTCCTGGTCAGACACTCCCATCTCTGGCAAGACATATACCTCTCTGGTTAGACCCACCCATTTCTGGTCAGGCCCAGCCCTCTCTGGTCAGACACACCCCTCTCTGGTCAGACCCAGCCCTCTCTGGTTAGACCCACCCCTCTCTGGTCAGACCCAGCCCTCTCTGGTTAGACCCACCCCTCTCTGGTTAGACCCACCCCTCTCTGGTCAGACCCAGCTCGCTCTGGTTAGACACACCCCTCTCTGGTCAGACCCAGCTCTCTCTGGTTAGACACACCCTCTCTGGTAAAACACACCTATTTCTGGTCAGACACACCTCTCTGCAGTCAGATACACAGCTCTCTGATCAGAAACACCTCTCTCGGGTCAGACACACACCTTTCTGGTCAGACACACACATCTCTGGTCAAACAAATCTCTCTTTGGTCAGACACATCCCTCTCTGACCAGGTACACCCCCTTCCTGGTCAGACACACCCATGTCTGGCAAGACACATCCCTCTCTGGTTAGACCCTCCCCTCTCTGGTCAGACATACCCTTTTCTCATCAGATACACCCCGCTCTAGTCAGACACACCTCTCTGCAGTCAGACACATCCCTCTCTGTCCAGACACACCCCTCTCTGGTTAAATATACCCCTTTCTCTTCAGATACACCTCTCTCTGGTTAGACACACCCCTATCTGGTTAAATATACCCCTTTCTCTTTAGACACACCTCTCTCTGGTTAGACACACCCCTATCTGGAAAATATACCCATTTCTTTTTAGACACACCTCTCTCTGGTTAGACACACCCCTCTCTGGTTAAATATACCTCTTTCTCATCAGACACACCCTCTCTAGTCAGAAACATCTCTCTGCAGTCAGACACGCCCCTCTCTGTCCAGGCACACCCCTCTATGGTTAAATATACCCCTTTCTCTTCAGACACACCTCTCTCTGGTTAGACACACCGCTATCTGGTTACATATACCCCTTTCTCTTTAGACACACCTCTCTCTAGTCAGAAACATCTCTCTGCAGTCAGACACGCCCATCTATAGCCAGACACACCTCTCTCTGGTCAAAAACACCCCATTTCTGGTGATACACACCCCTCTCTGGTCAGACCCACACCTTTCTGGTCAGACACACCCCTCTCTGGTGGTACACACCCCATAGACACCCTCGCTACACCTTTCTGGTTAGACTTACTGCTCTTGGGTCATACACATCTCTCCTTGGTCAGACACGCCCCTCTCTGGTGAGACACGCCTCTCTCCACTTAAATACACCTCTCTCTTGTCAGACATACCCCTACCTGGTTGGAAATCCCCCAACAATTCTTCAAGATTACAAATCTGGAAAATAAGTAACACATTTCCACTAAGAAGAATTTTAAACCAGATACATTTTAAGGCATGCTAAAGTGGCTTTCGTATTAATATTTTTATATGCTATTTTAGAATGCCATAAGTGTCATTGTGGCTAGATACATTTCTTATTTTGTGGCTTCTTCAGATTGCAATGCAATGCACACATCATAGAAAGCCTATATATTATCCCGGTAAAATATAGTTATGCATATTAGTATTTTTTTTTTTTACATTATTTTTAGCTCTTACACTAAACACTTCACTTTCAGGAAACGAGCCTTTGGATCCTGAGCAGCTGTCTGGTTAATCCCTTTTATGTCATTTCGGATGGTGGTAAATGTCGCCATAAGCCCACTCCAGCTGGGTAACAAGTGTATCGCCCCAGATTACCAGTGATCACAGAGCCTCCGTGATTGATCATGTTTGGCAGATTGACGCCCTCGTAGAATGACTCCCGTCTCCGTCCTCTATGGTGAGCCAACGTCTTGAGATGATTGGATTAGCGTGTTTGCGCCCTTTGCAGACAGGTGCCTGTAAGCCTCTGCGGCCCGGGGATTGGCAGCTAAATTATTTCTTAACAACCTCAGACCCGGAGAAGTGAATTAATATATTCTGTCTCCTTCCCGGGTCTGGCAGCATCAAATCATCTTATAGAAAACATAAAAATCAGACGTCCATCAAATGAAGAGGTGCACGTGGGAGGGGGTGACATTGATGCGGCACCATTAAATATGAAAATAACAACCTAATGTGTGTTCCATGCGTGGGGAAGAAATTCAAACGCACACGTGCAGTGCAGTCAGGAGGACCTTGGGTCATTGGGTGACCAGAGGAGGACTATCCTCATAACAAGATCATTCCCCCATAGCAAAATGGTCTTCAAAGAGTAACCTGAGAATAGAGGACCAGATTCACAGATATCTGCGGCGGCGTAACGTATCGTCTTTACGTTACACCGCCGCAAGTTTTCAGCGCAAGTGCCTGATTCACCAAGCACTTGCGTGTAAACTTACGGCGGTGTAACGTAAAGCCGTCCGGCGCAAGCCCGCCTAATTCAAATGGGGCGTGTACTATTTTAATTAGGCGTGTTCCCGCGCCGAACGTTCTGCGCATGCTCCGTGTGAAAATTTCCCGACATGCTTTGCGTGAAATTACGGCGCCCCGACGTATTTTTTGAACGGCGACGTGCGTTACGTCGTTTCGTATTCCCGGACGTTTTACGCAAAAAAAAAAATTGAAATTCAACGCGGGAACGACGGCCATACTTTAACATGGCTTTTCTAAATGTAAGCCATGAAAAAGCAGGCCTAAGTTTGCGACGGGAAAAACCGACTAGCGTCGACGTAAGAGATTGCGACGAACGCGCGTATCTTCGTGGATCACCGTAATCAGCTAATTTGCATACCCGACGTTGGAAAATTACGCAAACTCCACCCAGCGGCCGCCAAAAAATTACACCTAGGATCCGAAGCCGTACGCCTGTCGGATTTTAGCCAAAAGCCGTCGTATCTTTTTTGTGAATTACAAATAAAGATAAGACGCGTCAAATTTGAAAATACGCCGGAGTATCAGTAGATACTTCGGCGTATTTCCTCTGTGAATCTGGCCCAAAGTTTCCCCACCCCCTCCTCTTCCTCATTGGCAGAGCTACACAATTCTGGATAAACTGAGAATAAAAATAGAGGGCCGCCGCTGTAACTTAGGGCGCAAGTTCCGTATGCAGAAAGAACTTGCGCCCTTAGTTACGGTGGCGTAACGTATTTGGTCCGGCGTAAGCCCGCCTAATTCAAATGGGTATGATGTGGGCGTGTTTTATGTATATTAACTTTGACCCCCCGTATTTGACGTTTCTTACGAACGGCGCCTGCTCGAAATTACATCGCAAGTCGTCATTGCTTTAGACGTGAACATAACTTACGTACAGCCCTATTCGCGAACGACTTACGCAAACGACGTAAAATTTTCAAAACTCGACGCGGAAACTACGTCCATACTTAACATTAGCTACGCCTCATATAGCAGGGGGAACTTTACGCCGGAAAAAGCCTAACGTAAACAACGAAAAAAAAATGCGCCGGCCGGACGTACGTTTCTGAATCGGTGTAAATACCTAATTAGCATATTCATCGCGTAACTGTACGGAAGCGCCACCTAGCGGCCAGCGTAAATATGCAGCCTAAGATACGACGGTGTAAGACACTTACGCCGGTCGGATCTTAGGATAATCTATTCTCTGAATCAGTCGCATAGATACGACGGCCCGCATAGATACGATGGCCCGCACTACGCCGTCGGATCTCCGTTCTGAATCTGGCCCAGAGACTGCAAAAGTCCTACGGTGCAAAGTCCTATCGTATGTACAGAAATACATCGGACTTTTGTCCGAAGTACAAACAAGCATGACCAGAACCAATGTTAAAATCAACCAACAATAGCAGAAGTTGACCAAAGGGTGGCGGTAAAGAGCAGAAAACTACGTGATGTTGGGAAAGTTTTGGGAAAGTTTGCAGAAAAGTCCTGCCGTGTGTATGCTATGGGTGTGCCCGGACCACTCCATTCAAACAAAAATCCACGGAAAAGTTTGTTGGAAATCCGATCGTGTGTATGAGGCTTAACTGTGGGGGGATGGTCTACGATCGACACAACAGTGATTTCTGCTCCCGATGGCAGGGTGCAGTAAATCAGTGTCCTGTTACAAGGCAGAACTGGGAAATGAATTGTTTACCTGTTCTGGTGCTCCGTGACACGATCGCGGGCACCTGGCAGACATCGAGTCCGTGGGACCTGCGGGCGCGCTCAGCGAGCACACGGCGGGGGCGCGCGCGCCCGCATGGAGGCAAATTCAAAGGGACGTACAGGTACGTCTCTTTGCGCAGCTGCGCCATTCTGCTGATATGTATATATACACAAGGCGGTCAGCAAGTCCGATCGTGTGTATGAGGCTCAACTGTGGGGGGGTGGGCTACGATCGACACAACAGTCATTTCTGCTCCCGATGGCAGGGTGCAGTAAATCAGTGTCCTGTTACAAGGCAGAACAGGGAAATTAATTGTTTACATAGGCATCTCCCCGTTCTGGTGCTCCTTGACACGATCGCGGGCACCCGGCAGACATCGAGTCTGCGGGACCCGCGGGCGCGCTCAGCGAGCACGCGGCGGGGGCGCGCGCCCGCAAGGAGCCAAATTCAAAGGGACGTACAGGTACATCCCTTTGCGTAGCCGCGCCATTCTGCCGACGTATATATACATGCGTCGGTCGGCAAGTGGTTAACACGCTATGGCTACAAAGACACTAAAATGTATTGTGATTGTGTGCATATGGAGAAGCATAGACGGGGTACCCCGCTGAATATGTGTCTGCGGCTTGTTAGTACAAGCACACGGAAAGTCATCCAGGCGTGTGATGTTTGTGTTCAGTTCAGATCACGCTTTCCCCGCTCCCGTGACATTCTCTTGACAGACGTCCAACATGCGGCTTCAGGAGTCTCTCTCTCCGCCATTCCTACCAGAAGGATTGCAGACACAAATCTCCTTAATAATACATGCACCTCAAAAGCAAAAAAAAAATAATAAAAAATCCGCAAAGGATAAAATATCAGCTGGCTGCGAGTCAGGGACTCCGTCCAGGTACCAGTGTTTATTTTATGGAGCGGTATATTTTTTACTGTCGACTCGGATTTAGCGGCCGATGATTTAATGTGTTCTTTCTCGGGATTGGCCGCTCTCTGCGCCCAGGAGAGATAATGTTCTTGGCTTTTTCCAGCGTACAAGACTCTTTCTTTTATTCCTCTTCAAGTTCAGCGTCTGCATTGTTCTCCAGACGTGATTTTTTTTTTCTCCAAGTGCCAAGTTTGTACTAAACAGTAATAAAAAAAAAAAAAAAAAACAACTTGCTAGTGCTGGTGTAACCTAAAATCAGAGATCACGGAGAGACTACGCTCTGATTATTAACCACTTAAGCCCCGAGCCTCTTTCTGAGATTTGTAGGTAGATTCAGGTACCTGGGTGCAAACTTACGGCGGCGTAGCTTAGCCTGTTTAGGCTACGCCGCCGTAAGTTAGCTAGGCAAGTACATGATTCTCAATGTACTTGCCTGCTAATATACGGCGGCGTAGCCTAAAGCGGGCGGGCGTAAGGGCGCCAAATTCAAATGTCTTGGAGGGGGCGTGTTTTATGGTAATGAGGCTTGACCTCACTTTTTTGAAAAAAAATTTACTGCGCATGCGCCGGGCGACTACATTTCCCAGTGTGCTTTGCGGCTAAGTACGCCGCACGGGCCTATTGATTTCAACGTGGACGTAAACGACGTAAATCCCGATTCGCGGATGACTTACGCAAACGACGTAAAACATTCGAATCGAATCTCGCGGCGGGAACGGCGGCCGTACTTTAACGCTGTTATTCCACCTAATAGATGGAATAACTTTAGGCCTGCTAATGCCTTACGGAAACGGCGTAAATCGACTGCGGCAACCGGGCGTACGTTCGTGAATCGGCGTATCAACTCATTTACATATTCTACGCCGACCGCAATGGAAGCGCCACCTAGCGGCCATCCGAAATATTGCAATCTAAGATAGGACGGCGCAAGCCGTCCTTTCTTAGATATGTTTAAGCGTATCTCTGCTTGGGCATACGCTTAAACATAAGTCGGCGTAGATTCTGAGTTAGGTCGACTTATCTACTGATAAGTCGGCCTAACTCTACCTGAATCTACCTATTGGTGTTTACAAGTTAAAAACATTTTTTTTTTTGCTAGAAAATTACAAAAAATGATTGTGTGTACGCGGCATTAGCCAAAATTCAGCAATTTTTTTTGTGCTGAAAATGCCCCCCTTGGCTTATACTCGAGTCACCTTTTTGCGCCTGATCTCCCAGACTTTGGGAACCCGGTACCGGCACTTGGCACACATATAGCCCCACTCTTCCTCTACAAGTCTGCAAAGTTTGTTGTCCAGGGGACCTACGGCCGGGGAGCACCAATTTTTCAAAGCCGGGATCCCCTTCCATAGACTCCCATGTTAAACGTCAGTCTAGTCATGGACACAGTGAGGTCATTGGCTGACAGCTGATCACGTGGTAAGGAGCCGGGACTGGCCCATTACTCGGATCCGTGATCACCCGAGTCTCAGAGACTCGGTGATCACAGCGCACGGGGAGCACGTGAATGAGAGGACGTCTATTGCTGCTGAGTTTATTTTTAAGAGTTGAGAAGTGGGGGGGTGCTGGTGATTTTATTCAAGTTGAGAAGCGGGGGCAGGGTGCTAGCAACTTTGTAAGATAAGGGGGGGGGGGGGTTAGGCGGCTGCCGAAGATGACTTCTGTGTCCTCATCCTTCTTCCTCCTCCCATGCAGCGAGTTGAGAGGCGGGGGCCCCAGGCCAGCTCGGGGCCCCAAGCAATTGCTTGGTTTGCCTATCCAGTCGCAACGGGCCTGCTGGTGAGGCTGCATTGATGGACGCTGGTAGGCTGCATTTGATGGGCACTGGTGAGTCTGCATTTGATGGGCACTTCATTAAAAAGGTGGGGTACACATGGGCCGGGCAAATGGGGTAGAACAAGGGGTGGAGCAGGGGGGGGGTGGCAAAATGAGGTTTTGCCTAGGGTGTCAAAAACCTTTGCACCAGCCCTGGCCATGATGCTGCACATGTGATCAGTTATGACACGGGCCATTGGATGGCGTGACAGTTTGGTTGAGAGCACAACCAATGGGAGTGTTACGGCACGTGCCGTAAACGGAACCGGTTTATGGGCGGGTTTACTTCCATCTCTGTGATAAGCCCGGGTTGGATTTCAGCACCTCTGTGTCCAAAGTTCTTATGAGATAAACGCAAATCTTCTAAAAATCCACAGAAGGAAATATGAAAAAAAATAAATAAAGAAGTGAAGCCGTTTTATTTTTCTTTATTTTTTCTTCCATTTTATATTCCAAGAGCATCATTATATAGGATTACCCCGACTCTACAAAGACCACATTTCCCATTACTATAATAGGAGTCACTCTGACACCTTGATATTCACACAAGTTGGAGTAGATTACCGACCTTAGCAGGAGAAAGGAGAGTTTTTCTTCGAGGATCAAAGTGGACGTGAGACGCGGAGATGAAAGTAAAATTCTGCGCCGATAAATCGCTTTCATGTAGAGTAGCGGCGTTGCGAGGCCTTGATGAAGGCGACTCTGCGATACAATATAATATGTAAAGTAGGTTAGGGCTCCTCTTATTAGAACGGCGCGAGCCGGTGGTGGAGAACGGCGTTCTACCGCCGCGTAATTAAAGGTCCTTGTGTTGTCAGGTCAATGCTTAAGTAACAGGGGCACATGTTGCTCTTTATAAGGAGATAATGTTTCCTCGCTTTAGCGGTAGACGACGCAGATACATGACTAATGTGATTTAATGGGGATAGAGGACAAAAATAGCACAAATGGAAAAAAGCACCTTATAGAAAATTGTATAACTAAGTGACTTTCACCGAAAATGTTCGCTCTCAGATTAGGGCTTAGGGCGGGGATGTTAACCTTTAGGTCCACCGGCAGTTTTACCTGTCCCCCGGATCGCGTATATATATATATATATATACAGTATACGTGATCTGGCTCCCCCGGGTAGGGGCCTCGCTCCCTCTTTGATCACACACAGGGGGAGCAAAGGGGCAGGGACCCGATGTCCGCCGGGCCCCGCCGACGATCCAGCAAAGAGGCAGAACAGCGGTCTGTCTATGTAAACAAGGCTGATAGTTACCCCCCCCCCTCACTGACACCAACTATGGGGCAAAATTCCTCCCACTGCAATTCCTCCAAATGACACCAATGATGGGGCCCAAGGACACCAATGGTGGGCCACAACTCCTCCCAATGATGGGCCACAATTCCTCCCAATGACACCAATCATGGAGCACAATTTCTCCCAATGGCAACAAAGATGGTACACAATTTTCCCAACAACACCAATGATGGTCCACAATTTCCCCCAATGACACTAATAATAGGCTACAATTCCTCCAAATGACACCAACGATGGGGCTCAAGGACACCAATGGTGGGCCACAATTCCTCCCAATGACATCAATGATAGGGCACAATTTCTCACAATGACACCAACAATGGCGTCCAATGACACCAATGATGGGACACAGTTCCTCCCAATGACACCAATGATGGGGCACAATTCCTCCAATGACACCAATAATGGGCCACAATTCCTCCCAATGACACCAATGATGGGTCACAATTTCACCCAATGGCACCAATGATGGTACACAATTTCTCCCAATGACACCAATGATGGGCCACTATTCCTCCCACTGACACCAATGATGTGGCGCATGTCCTCCTATTGACACCAATGATGGGGCACCATTTCTCCCAATGGCACAAATGATAGTACACAATTTCTCCCAACAACACCAACAATGGGCCACAATTCCTCCCAATGACACCAATGATGGGTCACAATTTCTCCCAATGACACCAATGATGGGACACAATTTCTCAAAATGACAACAATATTGGGCCACAATTCCTCCCAACAACACCAACGATTGGCCACAATTCCTCCCAATGACAATGATGGGCCATAATTCCTCCCAATGACACCAATAATGGGCCACAATTCCTCCCAATGACAATGACGGGCCACAATTCCTCCCAATGACACCAATAATGGGCCACAATTCCTCCCAATGACAATAATGGGCCACAATTCCTCCCAATGACACCAATGTTGGGGCACAATTTCTCCTTTTGGTAACAATGATGGTACACAATGGAAGGGTGAAAAAATGACACCAACAATCGGGCACAATTCCTTCCATTGACACCAAAGATGAGACATTGTTTTTTAACACTGATGTTGGGACCTTCTCTACTCTCATTGGCCACAGTCCAGCCCAGAGAGTTTGGAGACCGCCTGCTCTAAGTTATAGGGAACCCACCTCGGAGATAACTAGGCATGTGCAAAAGGGAAAATGTTGTTTTGTTTTAATTCGTTATTTAATTAATTTCGTTAAGTTAGGTTCGTTACATGTGTTAAATTCGTTTTCGGAACTCGTTAGTTTTGGACCGAACTTCGAAAAATCCGGTTCGAATTCGAAAATATTTCGACCGTTTTCGGAATTTGTTCGTTTTCGAACGAATTTCGAAAAATCCGGTCGAATTCGAAAGTATTTCGACCGGATTCGACAACAAATAGTCTCTTTTCGAATATAATTTCAAAATTCGATCGGAATTCGAAAAAAAAAAAAAAAAAAATATTTCGAATTCCGATCGAATTTCGTCCGCGGGTTTTCGATTCGGAATCGAAAACGTTCGTTCGGATTCGGTAAATTCATTAATATTGCAATTCGGGAATTCGTATGCATCCGAATGTCCGAATAATGAAAAATTTGTCCGAATTTCAATTCGGAACGAAACGAAATGCACATGCCTAGAGATAACTGGAAGATGTGTTACTAATACACATATGGTGAGAAATAAAAAACATTTATCCGGTGGGTTGTCAGAAGGAGGACAAGTCCGGCCAGCCCTCGGAAGCTGTCCAGACTCTTCACGCTTCTTCGACATCTAAGGGCGCCAATTCCATGGAATCTGATTTTAAAACAAGCTTGACGCTTGCCAACTTCCGGAGACCGGCTCCCGAGGACCCCGGCTATCCAGACAACTCTTTGAGTCCTCTCCATTCTGGCATCTGGCTTCGCCGTTTGAAACCGAGCCGAACCTCGGAAAATGTGAGCTGGACTCAAGCTGTGATCCGTCTGCGCCGTGCAGATGTTCCCGGGTCGCCTGGGAGGAAATCACAACGTTACAGCAATCTTCATCTACACGGCAGAACATTGTAGCACGCTGTATCAGCACATTTGTACCTACCCCCGTCAGCCCCGTGCTAATTACTGCCGGTGAAAGGACCCGTGAAACCAGAAAAAGCAGAAGACCTGGATGACAACTTGGCTTCCATCAAGTTCTAGAAAGGCTCCGATTTTGTCATCAACTCATTTAACCCCTTGAAGACCGGCCTTTATCTGCCACTTTTTCTTTACAAGTTTAAATCAGTATTTTTTTGCAAAAAAATTACTTAGAACCCCCAAGCATTAGGCTTCATTTCCATGGACGTTCTTACAGCCACTTTTTTTAGCCTTTTTTTACAGCTTAACCACTTCATTACTGGGCACTTAAACCCCCTTCGTGCCCAGACCAATTTTCAGCTTTCAGCGCTGACGCATTTTGAATGACAATTGCGCGGTCATGCTACACTGTACCCAAATTATATTTTTCTAATTTTTTCCCCACAAATAGAGCTTTCTATTGGTGGTATTTGATCAGCTCTGCGATTTTTATTTTTTGCGCTATAAACAGAAAAAGACAGAAAATTTGGGAAAAAAACTAAATATTTTTTGCTTTTTGTTATAATAATATCCCATTTTTTTTAAAACAAATATATATTTTTCCCTCAGTTTAAGCTGATACGTATTCTTCTACATATTTTTGTTAAAAAAATCGCAATAAGCATTTATTGATTGGTTTGCGCAAAAGTTATAGCGCCTACAAAATAGGGGATAGATTTATGATTTATTTTTTATTTTTTACTAGTAATGGCGGAGATCTGCGATTTTTATTGGGACTGCGATATTGCGGCGGACGTATCGGACACTTTTGACACAATTTTGGGACCATTCACATTTATACAGCGATCAGTGCTATAAAAATTCACCAATTACTGTATAAATGTGACTGTCAGTGAAGGGGTTAACACTAGGGGGTGGGGAAGGGGTTAAATGTATTCCCTGGGTGTGTTCTAACTGTGTGGGGGGAGGGGACTGACTGCGGGAGGTGACCGATCTATGTCCCTATGTACAAGGGACACAGCATTGGTCTCTTCTCTCCCTGACAGCGCGTGGAGCTCTATGTTTACACACAGAGCTCCACATCCCTCCTGTCACCTGCTGTCACCGCCAATCGCGTGTACCCGGCGGACATCGCGGCCGGCAGGCACACACATCGGCTTCCCAGCAATGCAACGGCACAGTGTTTACCTGCTGCGTGCCCCCCAGCGGCGCGCGCGGGTAATGTAAACAATAGGACGTCCAAAGACGTCCTCCCGGCACTTCAGGTCCGCGCTGCAGACGTCTTTTGACGATAGCGCGGATCTGTAGTGGTTAAAAACGCCTGTCCATGTTTTTTTTTTTTTTTTTTTTTTTTTTTTTGAGCTGGAGCTCAAAAACGCTGCGGTAGCGTTTTTGCGCGTTTTTGTGCGTTTGTGCGCGTTTTTGAGCGTATATTAACGTCTGACGTTTTTACAGCTCTAAGGCTGGAGCTTCAGAACGCACTGGTCCTGGGTTTTTTTTTGCAGCTTAAAAACAGCTCAGCCATCTACAGCTCAAAAACGTCATGGTGGGCATGAGGCCATAGACTAACATGGAGAGCCGTTTTTAAGCTGCAAAAAACGCTCAGAAAAGTGGCTGTAAAAACGTCCATGGAAATGAAGCCTTATCCTTTTTTTTTTTGCGGAAACTATACAGAATAAATTGGCGACCATTGCAATTTTTTATGTCACGCGGTATTTTTAGCAGTGGTTTTTCAAACGTAATTTTGAAAAAAAAAATATTTAATGAATTAAAAATAAATCACAAAATTGACCCCAATTTTTTCGTATAATATTAACCACTTCAGCCCCTGGATTCCTAACCGACAGGTCAAAACCGATCGTCTGTAGGCACGACCATGGGTTAAAAATCCACGCATGCTCCAGAATCAAGTCGACGCATGCTTGGAAGCATTAAACTTCATTTTTTTCAGCACGTCGTTGTGTTTTACGTCACCCCCCAGAGGTTGCTAGGGGTTCCTTGAGAGTTTCTCTAGAGGTTGGCCCAAATAAAAAGTGTCCTCAAGTGAGTCCGTGGCCCAGATTCAGGTAGATCCGCGCAATATTTGAGTGGGCAAAGGGCAACGATTTTTGCTCTGCGCCCACGCAAATATTTCGATTTGCCCGCGATTCACGGAGCAGTAGCTCCGTAAATTGCGCGGGCGCTATGCTAATTAGCCCGGCGTAAGGGCGCCTAATGTAAATGATCCCGCCGGGGGCGGGAATCATTTAAATTAGGCGCGCTCCCGCGCCGAGCGAACAGCGCATGCTCCGTCGGGAAACTTTCCCGACGTGCATTGCGGCAAATGACGTCGCAAGGACGTCATTTGCTTCTAAGTGAACGTGAATGGCGTCCAGCGCCATTCACGAATCACTTACGTAAACGACGTGAAATTTAAATTTCACGAGCGGGAAGGGCGGCTATACTTTAGCATTGGCTGCCCCTGCTATTAGCAGGAGCAGCCTTGCGCTAAAGTCTCCGTAGGGAAACTCCGTACCTTGCGTGCGCAGGGCCCGCGCAACTTTTGTGAATCGGTGGTAGTATGCAATTTGCATACTATACGCCGATCACAATGGCCGCGCCCCCTAGCGGACAACGCAAGAATGCAGCCTGAGATATGAAGGCATAAGGAGGCTTATGTCTGTCATATCCTAGGCTGCAGTCCGCGTAGCGATGTTCCTGAATCAGGGGCATTCGCTACGCAGGAGCAAAACAGCTATTGCGCCGCGCAACCTATGGTTGCGCGGGCGCAATAGCTTCTTGAATCTGGGCCCTTGTGTTTTTCAGTAGGGGAGTCCCAGGCCTTGCTACCACATGAATAACTTTGTCGGTGACAACTAAGTCCACCACTAGTGTTGAGCGGAATACGCCATATTCGATTTCGCGATATATAACGAATATATAGCCGAATATTCGTGAAATATTCGCTAAAATCGAATATTCGTGATATTTAAAAAAAAAAAAAATTGCGAAATTTCGCTAATGCGAATTTATTGCGAACATTTTGCGAATATTTTTTTTTTTTTTTTTCTGATTGGCTCTGATGCAAAAGAAGGGCGGAGAAAGTATTCTCGAATATTCGGAAATCGAATATTCGGAATATTTTATCAAAAAAAAAAATGTTGTGAAATATTTTGACAACTGTGGTAGGAGAACTCTGATTGGCTCTGATGCAAAAGAAGGGTGGAGAAAGTATTTGCGAATATTCGGAAATCGAATATTCGCGAATACTTTCTCCACCCTTTTTTTGCATCAGAGCCAATCAGAGTTGTCAAAATCTCGCAATCAATTTCGCATTCGCATTAGCGAAATTTCGATAAAATATCACCAATATTCGATTTCCGAATATTCGCGAATACTTTCTCCACCCTTCTTTTGCATCAGAGCCAATCAGAGTTCTCCTACCACAGTTGTCAAAATATTTCACAACATTTTTTTTTTGATAAAATATTTCGAATATTCGATTTCCGAATATTCGAGAATAGTTTCTCCGCCCTTCTTTTGCATCAGCGCCAATCAGAAAAAAAAAAAATGTTCGCAATAAATTCGCATTAGCGAAATTTCGCAATTTTTATATTTTTATATTCGGAATAGCGAATATTGGCCGCGAAATTCGAGATTTTCGCGAATACTCGAATATGCCATATTCGAGCCGAATATTCGCAATACGAATATTCGTGAGCAACACTATCCACCACTGGTTCCCCTCCCACCAACCATGATCTTCCTGCATTGCATACAGGAGCACAGAGGTCCAATGATGACAGCACTGGGTCTAAAAAAAAAGTATTTAATGGAAATGGAAAAGTTATAGATGATTTTTTTATTGGACTGTGAATGAAGAGATACGGAGGAACCAGGGAAGGAAAATATATAAGTAGAATACATTTCAGCATTAAATTGAATGATGTGAGAAGCGGTGAGTGTCTACATCTGTGCCGTATGGCCTTTTGCCATACACATTTGAATTTACTATACTGCACTTAAAGCGTTTTCTCATTTTATTTATGAATAGAATAGTTAAGGGCTAAACTCACTGTCAGTTTTTTTATGACAGTCGGTGTCGTCATCGGGGAGTCTCAGCCCGCTGACATTTTCACAAAGAAAGGAATCCCGAATTCTATTGATGTCCCCAGAGAAAGAGGTAAGGGGAAATCTTCCAATTTTAGGGCCCCAAGAAATGAGATAGGACGTCAGTACATCAGGATTGATTCATTTTCATATACTGTATATATATATACCATAGATTGTAGACTCTATGGGGCAGATACTCAAAGAAATGACGTGGCGTATCTCTTGATACGCCGCGTAATTTCAAATTTTGCGCGTCGTATCTTTGTTTTGGTACCCCCAAAACAAGATACGACGGCATCTGTGTTAGATCCGACAGGCGTACGTCTTCGTACAATTTTGGATGCAATTTTTCGGCGTCCGCTAGGTGGCGTTCACGTCGTAATCCGTGTCGAGTATGCAAATTAGCTATTTTCGACGAACCACGAACGTACGAGCAGCCGTCGCATTTTTTTACGTTGTTTCCGTTCGGCTTTTTCCGGTGTATAGTTGAAGCTGCTATATGGTGGCGTACTCAATGTTAAGTATGGCCGTCGTTCCCGCGTCTAATTTTGAAAATTTTATGTTGTTTGCGTAAGTCGTCCGTGAATGGGGCTGGACGCCATTTACGTTCACGTTGAAAACAATGACGTCCTTGCGACGTCATTTGGAGCAATGCACCCTGGAAGTTTTTACGGACGGCGCATGCGCAGTTCGTTCGGCGCGGGGACGCGCTTCATTTAAATGAAACATGCCCCCTACCCACCCAATTTGAAATCCACCGCGAGAGATACACTACGCCGCCGTAGCTTACGGCGCGAATTCGTTGAGGATTCAAACCAAAGCAAAGTAAGTTACAGCGGCGTAGCGTATCTTACATCTGCGCCGGGCGCAGCGGAGGTATGTGGATCTGCCCCTATAACTTTCCTACAGACTAAATAATTGGGTTATTTTCACCTAAGAAATGTAGCAGAATACATGTTGGCTTAAGGGCTCTTTCACACGTCTGTTCCGTTCGTCCGTTTTTTGGACGTCCGTTAACGGACCGCAATGCTTCCCTATGGGCTAGCGTCCGTTAGCGGATGAGCATCCGCTAACGTCCGTTAGCATCCGTCTGCGTTCAGTTCCGTTTTTTTGGACGGAAGAAAACCCTATTTTTCTTCAGTCTAAAAAACGGAACGGACGAAAAACGGACGTTAACGGATGATCCGTTTATCATCCGTTCCGCTAACATCCGTTTTTCTATGTAAAAAGCCCCCCCAAAAAAAAAACGGATGGAAAAACTGATGCAAAAACTGACGAAAAACTGACGAAAAACTGATGGAAAAACGGATCAACTGATGAAAAAAAAACTGATCTGAAAAACTGAACGGACGTGTGAAAGAGCCCTAAATTTATAAAAGAAAGATTATTTGTTTTCAAATTGTTTTCAAACAGAAACAAAGAAAAACAGGTTTTGTTTTTCAAAATTGTCTTTATTTTTTTATATACGGTGCCTTGAAAAAGTATTCATACCCCTTGAGATTTTCCTTCCGGAGGTCAAGTGGTTAAAAAAAAAGAAATATTATGAAAAAATAAATAAATAATAACCTGTCAGGGGTGTGTAACCCTCCCTTACTCTATTCTAAACTAAACAAATAAAATGTTGGGGCTATACATACACTTTCAAGTATCAGTAGTCCAAGGGAGGGGGCGAGTACGGCACTCCACACCAGGGAGAAAGCCTCGCATTACTGTGTGGAGTTACAGACAGAAGAACAGGAAGTGAGGATTTCTCAGAAGAAATAAGGACATTTAAAAGCAAAATGGAAGGATGAGGTAAGTGAAGGAGGACTGCACTAAGGTAAAGAAAGCTATTTAGGAAAAAAATAATTGTACCTTTACAACTCCTTTAATGCATAGGATGCATTAAGGTAAAAAAAAACAGGAAAGTTTACAACCCCTTAAAAAAAATACTGCAATACTTACCTCAAATACAGAGCTGTCCCCATCAGGGGAAGATCATCTCTGCTAATAGATGTTGTTGGTCTTCCTGGTTGAATGACAGGGAACATCCCACTTCCTGTTAAGTCTAGGCTTTCATGGGCCCGGCTCCATGGGGTTGGATCATTACATCAGCCTGGGCTGTCATAGGGGAAAGAATTAAGGACCGCCCTCCGGGAAGGAGAAAGGGCGTGTGATATCACAGAACCAGCCAGAAGATTTATGAAATTTGATTATTTTTTTAACCACTTGAGATCCGCGCTATGGTCGAAAGACGTCCACAGCGCGGCTCTCAAGTGCCTGGTGGACGTCCTGTTGTTGTTGTTCCCTGTGCGCGCCTCTGGGGGGCGCGCAGCGGGGAAACAACGTGCCCGGTGCATCGTTCGGGGGCCGATGCGAATGCCTGGCGGCCGCAATGTCCTCCAGACACACGCGATCGTCGGTGACAGCAGGGACGTGGAGCTCTGTGTGTAAACACAGAGCTCCACGTGCTGTCAGGGAGAGAGGAGACCGATCTGTGTCCCTTGTACATAGAGACACAGCATCGGTCACCTCCCCCAGTTAGTCCCCTCCCCCCAAACAGTTAGAACACAATGAGGGAATACATTTAACCCCTTCCTCACCCCCTAGTGTTAACCCCTTCACTGCCAGTCACATTTATACAGTAATTAGTGCATTTTTATAGCACTGATCGCAGTATAAATGTGAATGGTCCCAAAATTGTGTCAAAAGTGTCCGATATGTCCGCCGCAATATCACAGCCCTGACAAAAAAAACGCAAATCGCCGCCATTACAAGTAAAAAAAAAAACAAAAAAAAACATAAATCTATCCCCCATTTTGTAGGCGCTATAACTTTTGCTCAAACCAGTCGCTTATTGCGATTTTTTTTTTTTTTTTACAAAAATACGTCGAAAAATACGTATCGGCCTTAACTGAGAAAAAAAAAATTGGGATATTTATTATAGCAACAAGTAAAAAATATATATATTTTTTTAAATTGTCGCTCTTTTTTTGTTTATAGCGCAAAAAATAAAAACCGCAGAGGTGATCAAATACCACCAAAATAAAGCTCCATTTGTGGGGAAAAAAGGACGTCAATTTTGTTTGGGAGCCACGTCGCACGACCGCGCAAATGTCAGTTAAAGCGACGCAGTGCCGGAAGCTGAAATCTCGCCTGGGCACGAAGGGGGTTTATGTGCCCAGTAAGCAAGTGGTTAACAGGTGCAGGAAGAGCTTCATAGAGGAGAAGATATCGGGGAGGAGGTCTCTCCACTGCGCTAAAGGCGGGCTTTAAGCATCCTGCCCCCAGCCTGTGATTGGACAGTGAAGGGAATGCAGGAGACTGATAGGGCCATCTTTTAGTTTGGAGTTCTGTCCCTCCCAGGAGCTGATATAAGGACAGATTCAGGTATAAATGTTAGTTGATTGTAAAATATATGTAATGATTTTTCTACATAAGGCCTAACTGTATTACAACGTAGTTATAGATCTGCCTGGAGTTCACCTTTACCTTGGAGAATGAACGCCACAAGAAAGTATCTGGAAAATTCTATCCGGCAATTTATTATACAATGGTATCATGACCATAAATAATACAATACGCGACATATAAAAACAAATAAAACCAGTACTGGAGATATCGGAAATACAAGTGGAGGGCATGTTTAATGGATGTCACCTGGTTAAAGAGGCTGTAGGCTATATATCATATTTTATCATATTATAAATTAAATTTATATTGGTTTGCCATTGAAAAGAGACATACGGTGTTATAAAAGTACACCTCCCTCCCCCATAAAAATGGCTGTAGATTGTAACCTTAGTGGCCTTTTAAATCATAAAAGCACAGTGGGCTGAATTATTTACCATCTGTGTCAGAATATGGTCACTTGTAACACAGAGATGAATATATACAGTTTTCTTGTTGGGGTGGGGGAAGAGAGGGGAGAGAGAATTTAAAGAGACAGAGAGGAGATAGAGAGAGAAATTAAGGAAGAGAGTGAGGGAGAGAGAGAAGAATAAAGGAAGGGAGGGAGACATAGGGGGGAGAGAGAGAGAGAGGTAGAGAAGAGAGAGAGAGACGAACATAGGGAGGGGGCGATAGGGGGAGAGAGAGAAGAATAGAGGAAGGGAGGGAGAGAGAAGAATAGAGGGAGGGAGACATGGGGGGGGGGGGAGAGAGAGAGAGACGAACATAGGGAGGGGGCGATAGGGGGAGAGAGAGAAGAATATAGAGAGGAAGGGAGGGAGAGAGAAGAATAGAGGGAGGGAGACATAGGGGGGGGGGAGAGAGAGGTAGAGGAGAGAGAGAGAGATAGAGAAGAATAGAGGGAGGGGGCGATGGGGGAGAGAGAGAAGAATAGAGGGTGGGAGAAAGACATAGGGGGGGAGAGAGAGAGGTAGAGAAGAGAGAGAGAAGAATAGAGGGAGGGGGCGATAGGGGGAGAGAGAGAAGAATAGAGGGAGGGAGGGAGAGAGAAGAATAGAGGGAGGGAGACATAGGGGGGGAGAGAGAGAGAGAGGTAGAGAAGAGAGAGAGAGACGAACATAGGGAGGGGGCGATAGGGGGAGAGAGAGAAGAATAGAGGAAGGGAGGGAGAGAGAAGAATAGAGGGAGGGAGACATGGGGGGGGAGAGAGGTAGAGGAGAGAGAGAGAGATAGAGATAGAGAAGAATAGAGGGAGGGGGCGATGGGGGAGAGAGAGAAGAATAGAGGGTGGGAGAAAGACATAGGGGGGAGAGAGAGAGGTAGAGAAGAGAGAGAGAGAGAAGAATAGAGGGAGGGAGGGAGACATAGGGGAGAGAGAGAGAGAGAGGTATAGGAGAGAGAGAGAGAGAAGAATAGAAGGAAGGAGGGAGTGATAGGGGGAGTGAGAGAGAGAGAAGAATAGAGGGAGGGAGACATGGGGGAGAGAGAAGAATAGAGGTGGGGGGGATAGGGGGAGAGAGAGAAGAATAGAGAAAGGGAGGGAGAAAGAAGAATAGAGGGAGGGAGGGAGACATAGGGGGGAGAGAGAGAGAGGTAGGGGAGAGAGAGAGAGAGAAGCATAGAGGGAGGGGATGATGGGGGAGAGAGAGAGGGAGAAGAGAGAGAGAAGAATAGAGGAAGGGATGAAGAGAGAAGAATAGAGGGAGGGAGCCAGAGAGAGAGAGAGGGGGAGAGGAGAGAAAAAAATAGATGGAGGAAGGGAGCGATAGGGGGAGTGAGAGAGAGAAGCGAGAGGGAAGAATAGAGGGAGGGAGGGAGCGGGGGAGGGAGGGGAGAAAAAGAGTAAAGAAGATAGGGAGAAATAAAGAGTAAGGAAGATAGGCAGATAGAGGAAGAGAGTGAGGAAGAGATAAAGAGGGAGAGGGAGAGGGGAAAAGAGAGGAAGAAAGAGAGAGGGAACCAGAGGAAGAGTAATAGAGAGAGAGAGAGAGAGAGGGGGGGGAGGAGAGGGATACAGAGAGGTAGAGGAAGAAAGAAAGAGGGGGAGGGGAGAGAGAAAGAGAGAGAGAGGGTGGAGAGGGGGGAGAGGAAGATAGAGAGAGAGAGAGAGAGGAGTGAGAGAACATAGAATAAGAGAAATGGAGAGAGGAGACAGAGAGAGAGAGAGAGAGAGAGAAGAGGGAGAGAGAGCTAGAGAGAAAGAGAGAGAGAGGGAGAAGAGAAGAGGGAGAGAGAGCTAGAGAGAGAGCGAGGGGAGGAAGATAGAGAGAGAGGGGAGGAAGATAGAGAGAGAGGGGGAGAGAGAGAGTGAGAGGGTGAAATAGAGGAATAGGAAGAGAGAGAGATAGAGAGGGGGGAAGAGAGAGAGGGAGGAAGAGAGAGAGGGAGAGGGGAAAAGAGAGGAATAGGAAGAGAGAGAGAGGGGGAGAGAGAGGGCGAGAGAAAGAGAGGGGGAGAGAGAAGGAGAGAGAGGGGGGAGAGAAAGAGAGGGAGGAGAGGGGGAGAGTGAGGAAGGGGGAAAGAGGAATATGAAGAGAGAGAGAGAGAGGGGGAGGAAGAGAGAGATGGGAAGAGAGGGGGAGAGGGAGAAAGAGAGGGGGAGGAGTGAGAGAAGGATAGAATAAAGGGAGAGAGGAGGAATGAGAGAGGCTAAAGTAGGAGATAAGATAGTGTTATAAAAAAGTGGTAGTGCTGGTGGTTTGGGGGTGTGGTAGAGATAATTAAGTTACAGGGAATGAGGCAAAAAGAAAAAGTGTAATGATGACATACTGAATCTGAGAAATGTATATGTATATATGATAAGACATTATTTCAGACAGGATGAAAAATAGATAGATAGATAGATAGATAGATAGATAGATAGATAGATAGATAGATAGATAGATAGATAGATAGATAGATAGATAGATAGCGATGCTTTCCTTTAATAACGTGAAATGCAGAAGTTGAAAACCTTACAGAAATCCTCACCATATCCATCCCATCACACTGCCCCCGGATATATAAGACTGAGCATATTTTTTCGCGCAAATATTATTTATGACAACAGGTAGAAAAGAGTGATGTGTTCGTCAGACTTCACTCCCTGCCTATATAATGCAGATATGACATATATGATACATTTATGGTGCCGCTCTGATAAATATTTTATCCATCTCTTTTTCTGCACATCACATCCACCAGATGATCATTTCCAGAAAGTAGGAAGTATATATATATATATATATATATATATATATATACAACACACACACATATATATAAATACATATAGGTCTATCTATATATCTATAGATATAGATCATAGAAATATCTATAGATATATCTACATATATAGATATAGCTATAAAGTAGATATAAACAGTATAACATTTATTTTTGTAGTTTTTTTGTGAGTAGGAGATTGTATTCCTCAAAGCTCGGAGTTCTGCTTTGAAATATTCCCTATATTTTATTACTTGAAGAGCGTGCTTGTTATTGCTTCCCATGTAGTTAGACACATTACACTGGATATCTATAAAGCTTTCCTTTAATCTTGAGCTCATTAAAATGCTCTTTCGATCTCGGTACCTTGTTTCAGGTTTCGGCACATTTTTTTAAATTACTTTTTTTTAAATTGTCATTTTTTTTTTAAATGGACAGGAAAGTCAAATAAAAGTTGTCGGTTTTATTTATAAATCCATGTGGGCTTAATGGGAATCAAATATGCAAGTGACTTTACTGTTTGCCAAATTGAGTGGAAAATCAAAATGGTGAGTTACAGAAGTGAGAATAGCAGAGACTAGGAAAACGAGGAGGGAAAGAGAAATATGTACCAAAAAGCTGTAAAAAAAATAACAATAAAGTGCAAAATCAATGTTTTCCGCAGGGTTTTACTTAGTGATTATTCTTGAAAAAGTAATCACATGTACTAACGCCTCCTAGGGACTGTCTACAAATGATTGATGGGAAGATGTAGAGGCCGGTATTATAATTGTGCCTCTTGGTTTTGGCTTTTTCTTCACAGAGGCCCGGATTCAGTAACAATTGCGCTTTTTTTACGGAGGCGCAGGGCAACGTTTTTGCCCTGCGCCCCCACAATTTTTTTGCGCTGCCCTCGATTCACGGAGCAGAAGCCCCGTAAATTGCGCGGGCGCGCCGGCAAAATGCCCGGCGTAGACGTGCGCAATTTAAATGATCCTGTAGGGGGCGGGAATCATTTAAATTAGGCGCGTTCCTGCGCCGATCATAGAGCGCATGCTCCGTCGGGAAACTTTCCCGACGTGCATTGCGGCAAATGACGTCGCAAGGACGTCATTTGCTTCAAAATTAACGTGAATGGCGTCCAGCGCCATTCACGAATCACTTACGCAAACTACGTAAATTTCAAATTTCGCGACGCGGGAACGACGGGTATGCGTAACATTGGCTGCCCTTGCTAATAGCAGCGGCAGCCTTACGCAAAAAAAGCTGTACGGAAACTATGTAAATTGCATACGCAGGGCTCGCGCAACGTTGTGAATCGGTGTTAGTATGCAATTTGCATACTATACGCTGAGCACAACAGGAACGCCACCTAGCGGCCATCGCAAGAATGCAGCCTAAGATATGCGGGCATAAGAGCCTTATGCCCGCATATCTTAGGCTGCAGTCGGCGTAACGAGGTTCCTGAATCAGGAGCATTCGTTACGCCGGGGCAAGTAAGCAATTGCGCTGTGTAACCTATGGTTACACAGGCGCAATTGCTTCTTGAATCCAGGCCAGAGTTTACAGCAAAGACGAAAAGTTATCTAGATATCCAGTTGAGTAAACACAACCCCCCATAATCCCTTTAGACCAGGGCTTCCCACATTTTTTAGGCAATGGTCCATTTCACTGTCCTTCAGACTTTATCTGGGAGAATGAGTGTAGAAAATCTCCGGCATCAATGGTTAGTTGGAGTAACAATGCCTTGGGCTCGGTGGTCGGTGGGGGGGAAAAAATTGCACCAGGGTTAGTGATCAATGGGAATAAAAAAATAAAAAAATAAATACCTAGTGCCTGGGATCAATGGGAGGAGGAATAATGTCCCTTCACTGGTACTAGTGGAGAGAACAGTGCCCCATTGTTGACATCCTTGGTGTCAGTAGAAGAAGAGAACAGTGCCCCATTGTTGACATCCTTGGTGTCAGTAGAAGAAGAGAATAGTGCACCATTGTTGGCTTCAGTAGAAGGGCGAGTGCCCCATGGTTGTGTCAGTGGGAGCTAATGTGCCTCATCATTATCAGTGGGAGGAATTGTGCCCCATTGTTGGTGTCAGTGGAGAGAACAGTGCCCATTGTTGGTGTCAGTCAGAGAAATTGTGTGTGTTATAATGTTCGGGAGCTGCGGTGGCTCAACGCGATTGGCACTGCGCTGACAAGCCATTCACCTCTGCAGCTAGGGGTACGGATCCCGGTCTCGGCTACATGTGAATTGAGTTTGGTGGTCTCAGCCCGGCTCCCGGTGGGTGTGCTATGCAAGGTAAGCCTGCGCTTAGTACGCCCACCCCCCTCCCACAAAAACCACCACACCAACACACGCACTCGAAATTGGGTTAACATGCACGCACTTTGACCACGCGGTCTCTAAAAAAGAGAGGCAAAGGACTAACGGGGCTGGTTGAGTGGGCTAGATCCTCTCACTCCCTTATAGGGAGTCCCTCTGCCCCGTTGGGCTTCAAAGCGGAGCAGGTAGGGCGGGCTGTGTGGGAGGACCCCCTCACACACCTGCCATTGCCACCTGGGGCATGGAGAAAGGTGGCAGATTGCCTCTGGGGGAGGCCTGCCTACTCCCAACTCCTGCAGTCCGGCTCCTCTCTCGAGTACACGCACAAAATACACTTAAAAAAAAAATATATATATATATATATAAGTTATAATGTTCAATAGATAAATAAAAAAAATACTTGGCTGACAATCGGTTAAATTGTCTAGGCCAAACCTGAAATATTCCATAAAACAGGTTGAAATGAAAACGTTATATATATATTTTTTTATTATTATTCAAATGCGGCAAAGTGAGCAAACAAAAGAAAAATCTTCATCAAATCATTACAATGACTCTTTAAATCACCTTTGGTTTAACAAAAACAGCATTATTTCGAAATGGTACTCTAATAATACACACAGATTTGATTTCAGAAATATGTTTACAGTTCGAATACCTGAATTACAGTATAAATGACGTTTACCGAATGCTCTGAATACCAAAACGAAATTCATCCGAATTTCAGAAATTAAAATAAAAATTTGAAACAAATTTGGATTTGAATTTCCGAAATTTGAATGAATTTCGTTAATCAGAGCATTCGGTAAACTTTGTAATTCAGGTATTCAGAAATATCTGAATCTCCGAATAACGAAAAATGTATTTGAAGATGAATTCGGAACGAAATGATTTCCAAATTTCTAACAGCTGTGCCGAGAGCGTGCGCGCTGCATGCTCCTGACACAGTTAGGCCCCGTACACACGGTCGGACAAAACCGATGAGAATGGTCCGACGGACCGTTTTCATCGGTTCACCGCTGAAGTGGCCTGATGGTCTGATGTGTGTACACACCATCAGTTCAAAATCCGATCGGGTCAGAACGCGGTGACATAAAACACACAACGACGTGCTGAAAAAGACAAAGTTCAATGCTTCCAAGCATGCGTCGACTTGATTCTGAGCATGCGCGGGTTTTGAACCGATGCTTTTCTGTACTAACCATCGGTTTGGACCAATGGGGCAGCGGTCCATCGGTTCGGTTTTGAAGCATGTTTTAACATTTTGGACTGAAGGAAAACAGACCGATGGCCAATAGACACGGTCGGTTTGGTCCGATGAAAATGAACTTTGGTTCATTCTCATCGGACCAAACCGACCATGTGTACGGGGCCTGACCGGTACCTGACAGAAAGTTTTCGGTTAATATGGCCACCGTGACAGTCAATCATGGCGGTCATGTGATCTTAGGCCGCGCCTCCCGGCGTCATAAACAACTTAAAGGGCTGGGAGGCGCCGTCTCGAAGAGGTGAAAGTAACGCAGTGCCGTATCGCAAAAATTGGCCTGGTCATGAAGGGGGGGGGGGGTAAATCTTTCAGAGGTCAAGTGGTTAATGCTTTATATGTTTTTTTTGTAGCACAATAAAAAAGAAAGAGAAAAGTTATGGGATGACTAACTGAATGACATTTAACTATAATGCTCAATAGCTAAACAAAAAAAAAACTTGGCTGAGAATCGGTTAAATTGTCTTCGCCAAACCTGAAAAATTCCATAAAACAGGTTGAACAATTTCATATGACAGTTCTGGTTGAACGATCTAAACCATAACAAAATGAGCAGCCATCTTAAACATCCTTTAACCACCCCCAGGGAGCAGCTTACACCGGCGGCGGCGTATTCCTTTCTTGCGTGTCAGGTGGCGGAGGCGGCACAAACCCGCAGAGTATCCAGCGGAGAGGCAGAGGGGAGAATTGACTGAGGTCATATGTTTTGATTCCAATGTCAGTTTAAATTACGCCGTGGTTTTTTAATAGCTTGATCAAAACACAAATCGGAAGAGAATGGAGCAAAACACACACAGAGCGGGAAAAAAAAAACACGACGACGGCACAAAGACAAATCCCCTGAAGGCAGGCAGGCAGAGGTAGGGCGGCAAGACTCAGCTGTGGAGTGGCGAGATGACATTTCAATTCCTCAATTGATCTGTCCCTTCCATTTCTCACCGTGACTGGAAATTAATTAGAATGCTAATTACACAGAGGGGACATGGCTGGCGCGGGGTCATTCAGCTCGAGGGAATCAAAACTGAAAGCTCTTAAACTCCTATCGTCACATAAATTAGCTGATGTACTGTATACGGGAGTGAGAAATTAAAAAACACTCTTTTGGCCCCTGGAAATAAAGTCACGCTGACATTTAAAACAAAATATGTGAGACCTTCACGACGCAACCCCACTCAATCAATGAGTTTAAAACAGTGAGTCAGTAAGTTACCAAAAAGAATGCGGGTTGACTAACTCAACCACAGCCGGAAAAAAATGGACTTTAAAGGTTCAATATTGCTCGAAATATCACAAAGAACCACAATGGGACTTTCATGATGCCCCTCTGATTCCACTCAATCAATGAGTTTAAAACAGTGAAGGGAACGGAGTCAGTAAGTCACCAAAAAGAATGCGGGTTGACTAACTCAACCACAGCCGGAAAAAAATGGACTTTAAAGGTTCAATATGGCTAGAAATATCACAAAGAACCACAATGGGACTTGTCACCAAAAAGAATGCGGGTTGACTAAGGCCCCGTACACACGGTCGGACAAAACCGATGAGAATGGACCGAGGTTCAGTTTCACCGACCGTGTGTATAGCCCATCGGTCTGTTTTCCTTCGGTCCAAAGTTTCCAAAAAAACTGTTTTAATCTCATTGTCACCGCGTTCTGACCCGATCGTTTTTTGGAACGATGGTGTGTACGCACATCAGACCATCAGGCCACTTCAGCGGTGAACCGATGAAAACGGTCCGTCGGACCATTCTCATCAGTTTGGAACGACCGTGTGTACAAGGCCTCACTCAACCACAGCCGAAAAAAATTGACTTTATAGGCTCAATATGGCCAGAAATATCACAAAGATCCATGATGGAACTTTCATGATGCCCCTCTGACTCCTCCTGTATCAAATGTACTTGTAACTGTACTGTCTGCCCTACAGCTACAGCTGATGTACTGTATATGGGACTGAGAAATTAAAAAACATTATTTTGGCCCCTGGAAATAAAGTCACGCTGGCATTTGAAACAAAATATGTCAGACCTTCACAACGCAACTCCACTCAATCAATGAGTTTAAAACAGTGAAGGGAACGGAGTCAGCAAGTTACCAAAAAGAATTCGGGTTGACTAACTCAACCACAGCCGGAAAAAAATGGACTTTAAAGGTTCAATATGGCCAGAAATATCACAAAGAACCATGATGGGACTTTCATGATGCCCCTCTGATTACTCCTGTATGGACAACTCCACTTAATAAATGAGTTTAAAACAGTCAAGGGAACAGAGTCAGTAAGTCACCAAAAAGAATGTGGGTTGACTAACTTATCCACAACCGAAAAAAAAAAAAATGGACTCAATACGGCCAGACAAATCACAAAGAACCATGATGGGACTTTCATGATGGCCCTCTGATTCCTCCTATATCAAATGTTATTGTAACTGTACTGTCTACCCTACAGCTGATGTACTTTATACGTGAGTAAGGGATTAAAAAACACTCTCTTGGCCCCTGAAAATAAAGTTACGCTGACATTTGAAACACAATATGTAAGACCTTCACAACGCAACTCCACTCAATCAATGAGTTTAAAACAGTAAAAGGGAACAGAGTCAGGAAGTCACCAAAAAGAATGTCGGTTGACTAACTCAACCACAGCCCAAAAAAATGGAATTTAAAGGTTCAATATGGCCAGAAATATCACAAAGAACCATGATGGGACTTTCATGATGGCCCTCTGATTCCTCCTGTATCGAATTTTATTGTAACTGTACTGTCTACCCTACAACTGGTGTACTTTATACGGGAGTAAGAGAGTAAAAACCACTCTTTTGGCCCCTGGAAATAAAGTCACGCTGACATTTGAAACAAAATATGCGAGACCTTCACAACGCAACTCCACTCAATCAATGAGTTTAAAACAGTGAAGGGAACGGAGTCAGTAAGACATCAAAAAGAATGTCGGTTGACTAACTCAACCACAGCCCAAAAAAATGGACTTTAAAGGTTTAATATGGCCAGAAATATCACAAAGAACCATGATGGGACTTTCATGATGGCCCTCTGATTCTTCCAGTATCGAATTTTATTGTAACTGTACTGTCTGCCCTACAGCTAATGTACTTTATACGGGAGTAAAGAAATAAAAAACATTCTTTTGGCCCCTGGAAATAAAGTCACACTGACATTTAAAACAAAATATGTGAGACCTTCACGCCGCAACCCCACTCAATTAATGAGTTTAAAGGAGTGAAGGGAACAGAGTCAGTAAGTCAGCAAAAAGAATGTGGATTGACTAACAACCACAGCCGGAGAAAGACTGGACTTTATAGGCTCAATATGGCCAGACAAATCACAAAGAACCATGATGGGACTTTCATGATGGCCTTCTGATTCCTCCTGTATCAAATTTTATTGTAACTGTACTGTCTACCCTACAACTACAGTTGATGTTCTGTATACAGGAGTTGAGGAATTAAAAAACACTCTTTTGGCCCCTGGAAATAAAGTCACACTGGAATTTGAAACACAATTTGTGAGACGTTCACAACACAACTCCACTCAATCAATGAGTTTAAACCAGTAAAGGGAAAAGAGTCATTAAGTCACCAAAAAGAATGCGGGTTGACTAACTCAACTATAGCCGGAAAAAAAATGGACTTTATAGGCTTAATATGGCCAGAAATATCACAAAGAACCATGATGGGACTTTCATGCCGGCCCTCCGATTCCTCCTGTATCTAATTTTTTTGTAACTGTACTGTCTGCCCTACAGCTACAGCTGATGTACTTTGTTTGCTGCCCCCACCACCCAAAAAAATATTAAGCACTAGCCGCCACTGGCAGTTACATCTCCCCACTGATCTTCCACAATACAGCAAGATAGATTTTAATGTATGTTTCTGAGTCCATTTAAGTTCTGGTAAAGTTTCTGAGCCCTGATGAAGGGTGAGTGGTTTTCCCCCGAAACATGGTGGCTTTTTTTTTTTTATCATATTAGAAATCATTACAAGCCAAAGAGGAGACTTGCTTGGGGTGAGTAGTCTTACCAAAGCCAGTTCACTCTTTGAATGATTGTGTTTTCCTCATTCTTCTTAAATAAGTGTTTAATTCCCAACGCCTCTTGGATATGTCTTTTTTGGGGAGGAATAGATGTCAGCAATGGGTGAGGTGTTTGGGGATGTATGTGAGTGGCAGGGCAAGGACTAAGTTGGGAAGTGACAGATTTGGTGTACTTTCATGAGGGACAACCTAGTGGCATATAGTCACTATCCTGTCAGGAGCCCAAAAAACAATACCCTGTACCCCTGGGTGGGCATATGTCTCATTCCCATTCCTCTTGGTGACATCTCTAGCGCTTGGTGACTGGCTGTAAAGGGATCCAAACACTGTGATAATAACTGATCCCCCGCTCTGTTTAAAAGGTAATAAAAAAGCAATAAAAAAAGAAGAGTAAAAATAGATGAATGTTTGTAGAAGTAAAGTTATACCCATGGTGGCACCAATCATTTAATCAAATAAATGACTATTTCTGCAAATGACCATGGAAGACCTGCAGCGGTTTTCACACTTATTGTTTTAGTAGAACAATGAGCTCAGGTCCGCCGGTAGCCCTCACGAAAGGCTTTCTTCCCCACAAATCATCTGCGATATAATTATATGCAATAAAATACATCAATTTCGAGCTCTCAGAGATTTAAATGGTCTTACACCATAATAGGCACGAGAATGTTCATTCGTATGATCAGGAATTCCGAGATATAACTTTTTAATAGGTATGTTTTACAGGAGAAATTTAAAAGTGACTCTCTAATTATCCTGGCAGGCCATAATTTAATCCATGGCATTCAGGGGAATGTGGGTCAGAATTTAACAGAAGAATCACGGCAACAATGGTAAGATAGCACAGAATCTGCAGACATACTAAAAGCCCAAAATTATGTGGCCACCTCTCCAAATGATTCATTTAAGGAGGACCTTGACCCTCTTCTATGACTTGCCATCATTTTCCACCCCCTTACACAATTGGATAATATTTTTTTTCTGATTTATAGTTTAAATGTTTTCTTCGGGACCTTGACCCTGACTTACAGCTTTCTTGTCTATGTGGGAATGGTGTTCTTCCTGAATAATAACTCCTGGGACCTTCACCCTCTTCTATGACTTGCTATAATTTTCCTCTTCCCACCCACCTTACACAATTGAATAATATATTTTTTTCAGTTTTTTAGGGTAAAATACGTTTTGTTCGGGACCTTGACCCTCACTTACGGCTTTCTTGCCTATGTGGGAATGGTGTTCTTCCTGAAAAATAACTCCTTGGACCTTCGCCCTCTTCTATGACTTGCCATAATTTTTCTTCTCCCACCCACCTTACAGAAATTGATAATATTTTTTTTCATTTTTTTTAGGGTAAACTTTCCTTTGAGACCTGGACCCTCACTTACATCGTTCACGCCTATGTGGGAATGGTGTTACATTATATTTTTTTCAGTTTTTTAGGGTAAAATACGTTTTGTTCGGGACCTTGACCCTCACTTACAGCTTTCTCGCCTATGTGGGAATGGTGTTCTTCCTGAAAAATAACTCCTAGGACCTTCACCCTCTTCTATGACTTGCTATCATTTTCCTCCTCCCACCCAACTTACACAATTGGATAATATTTTTTTGTTTTATAGGGTACATTTTTTTGGGGGACCTGGTCCCTCACCTACGGCTTTCTCGCCCATGTGGGAATAGTGTTCTTTCTGAAAAGAGACTCCTGGGACCTTCACCCTCTTCTATGACTTGCTATGATTTTCCTCCTTCCACCCACCTTACACAATTGAATAATATATATTTTTTTTCAGTTTTAGAGGGTTAACTATGTTTTCTTCGGGACCTTGACCCTCACTTATGGCTTTCTTGCCTATGTGGGAATTGTGTTCTTCCTGAAAAATAACTCCTTGGACCTTCACCCTCTTCTATGACTTCTATGCCACCATTTTCCTCCTCCTGCTTACCCTACACAATTGGATAATATTTTTTTCTGTTCTATAGAGTAAATGTTTTCTTCGGAACCTAGACCCACAGCTTTCTCGACCATGCGAGAATGGTGTTCTTCCTGAAAAAAGACTCCTGGGACCTTCACCCTCTTCTATGATCTTGCTATACTTTCCCTCCTCCCACCCACCTTACACAATTGGACAATATTTTTTTTCTCTTTAATAGGGTAAATGTTTTCTTCAGGACCTTGACCCTCACTTACATCTTTCTCGCCTATTTGGGAATGGTGTTCTTCCTGAGAAAAGACTTGGGACCTTCACCCTCTTCTATGACTTGCTATAATTTTCCTCCTCACCACTCACCTTACACAATTGGATAATATTTTTTTTTCTGTTTTAGAGGGTAAATGTTTTCTTCGGGAACTGGACCCTCACTTACAGCGTTCTCGCTCATGCGGGAATAGTGTTCTTCCTGAAAAAAAGACTCCTAACCTGTGGTCACCCCGATCTCTAATGGGGATTTCGATTGCTTTCGGAGTTACAAGGATCCCTACTACTGTTACATTGGTGGCCTAATAAGTCTTATACTTTCTTTTTTTTTTATTCTTTTTTTTTTTTTAAGTGTATTTTGTGCGTGTACTTGAGAGAGGAGCCGGACTGCAGGAGTTGGGAGTAGGCAGGCCTCCCCCAGAGGCAATCTGCCATCTTTCTCCATGCCCCGGGTGGCAATGGTGGGTGTTTGAGGGGGTCCTCCCACATAGCCCACCCTACCTGCTTCGCTTTGAAGCCCAACGGATCCTATAAGGGAGTAAGAGGATCTAGCCAGCTCAACCAGCCCGTTAGTCCTTTGCCTCTCTTTTTAGAGACCACGTGGTCAAAGTGCGTGCATGTTAACCCAATTTCAAATGCGTGTGTAAGTGTGGTGTTTTTTTTGTGGGGGGGGGGGTGGGCGTACTAAACGCATAGCACACCCACCGGGAGCCGGGCTGAGACCACCAAACTCAATTCACATGTAGCCGAGACCGGGATCCGAACCCCTAGCTGCAGAGGTGAATGGCTTGTCAGCGCAGTGCCAATCGCGTTGAGCCACCGCAGCTATACTTTCTAATGAGATGCTGCCCTAATGAGTATAACAAGTACCTCCCTATTAGAGCAGTGATATAACGAGTAGCAAAGCTAATTATGGTTGGTGCACTGGAAATTCTTTCCATTGGAAAAGCTTTCTTTAAGGGAAAGGAAGAACAAATGCAAAGAACAAATACAAAAAAAAAAACAGAGAACCAGTAAGGGCAACAATGGGTAAAAATAGTGTATGTAATGAAAAATGGAAAAGTTTTATTTCAAAATGTTGTTATCATGTTGAGGAGAGGAGAGATGAGATACCAAAGCGGGCAAAATATAGGCAGAATAAACTTCAACTTTAAAGCTCACCTATTTTCTCTCCCTGCCCCTCTCTTTCTGTGACTCTGCCGCACTGAGAGTTGAGATTGATCTCCTGGAGAAGTCCCTGCAATGGTTTTAAGAACCTCTTGTTCCTAGACACATATTTCCTGGCTCCAGATTCAGTAGTAAAAGTTTAAATGTCCAATAAAAAGTGCTCTCCAGCTTTCGGAAGCACATTAAAGAAAGGAAAATGAAGCATATTTTCTTTGAAGTCTGCTACATAAAAGACAAAATAGTCCACTTCCTTTCCAATTTAACCCACCAACTTTCGTGCTCCAGTTCTGAGGCCCATGTGCCCATTGTAGACTCTTTCGGCTGTGCACAAGGGTCAGCATTGACACCCTGACCGGTCGGCGGGCTAGGCTGCCCCATACACAACAAGTGCGATGATGATCTGTGTATTCTGACACCTTTCTATCAGAACCAACATTCACTTTTTCAGAAATTTGATCTACTATTTGATCTTCTATTGGATCGGACTACAGTACAAAGGCCAGCCTTCCCTCCCCACCTCAATTATTGAGCCTTCCCTCCCCAACTCCATCAATGAGCCTTCCCCCCCCCCCACCTCCATCAATGAACCTTCCTTCCCCACCTCCATCAAAGAGCCTTCCCTCCCCACCTCCATTAATGAGCCTTACCTCCCCACCTCCATTAATGAACCTTCCTTCCCCACCTCCATCAAAGGGCCTTCCCTTCCCACCTCCATCATTGAGCCTTTGCGCCACATTTCCAGCAATGAGCCTTCCCTCCCTATCTCCATCAATGAGTCTTCCCTCCCCACCTCAATTAATGAGCCTTCCCTCCCCAACTCCATCAATGAGCCTTCCCTCCCCACCTCCATCAATGAGACTTCCCTCCCCACCTCCATCAATGAGCCTTCCCTCCCCACCTCCATCAATGAGTCTTCCCTCCCCACATCCATTAATGAGCCTTCGCTCCCCATCTCCATCAATCAGCCCTCTCTCCCAACCTTCATCATTGAGCCTTCGCTCCCCACCTTCATCAATCAGCCTTCCCTTCCCACCTCCATCAATAAGCCTTCCCTCCCCACCTCCATCAAAGAGCCTTCCCTCCCCACCTCCATCAATGAGCCTTCCCTCCCCACCTCCACCAATGAGCCTTCCCTCCCCACCTCCATCAATGAGCCTTCGCTCCCAACCTCCATCAATGAGCATTTGCTCCCCACCTCCATGAATGAGCCTTTGCTATCCACCTCCATCAATGAGCCTTCCCTCTCCACCTCCATCAATGAGCCTTCCCTCCCCACCTCCATCAATGAACCTTCCTTCCCCACCTCCATCAAAGAGCCTTCCCTCCCCACCTCCATCAATGAGCCTTCGCTCCTCACCTCCATTAATGAGCCTTCCCTCCCCACCTCCATCAATGAACCTTCCTTTCCCACCTCCATCATTGAGCCTTTGCGCCACATTTCCAGCAATGAGCCTTCCCTCCCCATCTCCATCAATGAGTCTTCCCTCCCCACCTCAATTAATGAGCCTTCCCTCCCCAACTCCATCAATGAGCCTTCCCTCCCCACCTCCATCAATGAGTCTTCCCTCCCTACCTCAATTAATGAGCCTTCCCTCCCCAACTCCATCAATGAGCCTTCCCTCCCCACCTCCATCAATGAGTCTTCCCTCCCCACCTCAATTAATGAGCCTTCCCTCCCCAACTCCATCAATGAGCCTTCCCTCCCCACCTCCATCAATGAGACGTCCCTCCCCACCTCCATCAATGAGCCTTCCCTCCCCACCTCCATCAATGAGTCTTCCCTCCCCACATCCATTAATGAGCCTTCGCTCCCCATCTCCATCAATCAGCCCTCTCTCCCCACCTTCATCATTGAGCCTTCGCTCCCCATCTCCATCAATGAACCTTCCCTCCCCACCTTCATCAATCAGCCTTCCCTTCCCACCTCCATCAATGAGCCTTCCCTCCCCACCTCCATCAATGCAAGTTCTGTCCAACGTGTTTCGTCTTAGGCACAGAGCTACCTCAATAAATGAAAAAATATTATTTTGCATCTTGGCGTGGCGTGTTCCTGATGCTGGTATTGATTCCATTGGCAGACACTAGGGATGAGCTTGGGTTCAGTCCGAACCCAAGTTCAGCCAAACTCTGGATGAACCGTCATTGTTGGCCAAATCAGATGTGGCTGGGGCAGTTCGGCTGGGATGGGGATGCTTGTGACATCATTGACCTTAATTTGGCTGGAAAATCGCACACAGGGGATGAAGAAAAACATTCCTTTTAAATAGCCAGCAGAAACAAGTTAAATGGCTGTACTGACACGTTTCGTCTCAGGCATAGCTCCACCTCAATCAATAAAAAAAGATTATTTTGCATTTTTGGCGTGGGGTGTTGCTGATACTGCTATTGATTCCATTGGCAGAGACTGGGGATGAGCTTGGGTTTGGTCCAATCTCATGTTTCACCGAACCTTGGAGGAGCTGTCAATGTTGGATGAATGAGATGTGGATGGGGCAGTCCGGCTGGGATAGGGATGCTCATGACATCATTGACCTTAATTTGTCTGGAACATCTCACACGGGGGATGAAAAAAAACCATCCTTTAAAATAGCCAGCAGAAACAAGTTATGTCCAACGTGTTTCGTCTTAGGCACGTCACTACCTCAATAAATGAAAAAATATTATTTTGCATCTTGGCGTGGGGTGTTCCTGATGCTGGTATTGATTCCATTGGCAGAGACTGGGGATGAGCTTGGGTTTGGTTCAATCCCATGTTTCACCGAACCTTGGAGGAACTGTCAATGTTGGATGAATCAGATGTGGCTGGGGCAGTTCGGCTGGGATAGGGATGCTCATGACATCATTGACCTTAATATGGCTGGAACATCAAACCTCCAGAAACAAGTTCTGTCCAACGCATGTCGTCTTAGGCACATCGCTCCCTCAATGATATGTTCCTAACCCTGATATGGATTCCTTTGGCAGAGACTGGGGATAAGCGCGGGTTCAGTCCAATCAGTCCAGACTGAGGATGAGCTTGGGTTTGGTCCAATCTCATGTTTCACCGAACCTTGGAGGAGCTGTCAATGTTGGATGAATCAGATGTGGCTGGGGCAATCCGGCTGGAATGGGAATGCTCATGACATCATTGACCTTAATATGGCTGGAACATCAAACCTCCAGAAACAAGTTCTGTCCAACGCGTGTCATCTTAGGCACATCGCTACCTCAATTATATGTTCCTAACGCTGATATGGATTCCTTTGGCAGAGACTGTGGATAAGCACGGGTTCAGTCCAAACCCGAGGTTCAGTTGAACCCTGGAGGAAGATATCATTGTTGGCCAAATCAGAAGCGGCTGGGACAGTTCAGCTGGAATGGGGATGGGGATGCTTGTGATATCATTATTTGCAGTCCAAGGACCTTGTCTCTGGAATGCGCTACCAACCACGATCCGACTGGAGTCGGACCACTTGGCCTTCAGGAGAAAGATTAAAACCCATCTCTTCTGAGGTCAAGGGGTTCTCCTTACCCATGGAATGGAAACAGCGCCCAGAGGCGATTCAGTTCCCATGTGTTGCACTTTACAAGTTTTTCACTCACTCATATGGCTGGAACATCACACACGGATAAAGGAAAACCTTCCTTTTTTTAAAATAGACAGAGGAAACAAATAATGTCCTGACGCGTTTCGTCTTAGACACAGCCCTACCTCAATTATAGAAACAAAATTGCATCTTGGTGTGGGGTGTTCCTGATGCTGATATTGATTCCTATGGTAGAGACTTGGGGATACGTGTTCAGCTGAACCCTGGAGGAAGCCGTTATCGCCGGCCAAATCAGATGCGGCTGGGCCAGTCCGGCTAAGACGGGATGCTTGTGACATCATTGATAGTGTTGCTCACGAATATTCGTATTGCGAATATTCGGCTCAAATATGGCATATTCGAGTATTCGCGGTGAATATTCGCTATTCCGAATATTCAAATTTTTTAAATTTTATTTTTAGAACAGATCACATCCTAGAGATCTCCATCGACGTCTAAAAGCATTGCTGGTATGATTAGAGACCTTGGGCCGAGTAGCTGAAGCGATCATTTTATCTTGCCGAAAAATCGCAATGCGATTATTCGGCAATCGGAATATCGCGCGATTATTTTCTCCGCCCTTCTTTTGCATCAGAGCCAATCAGAGTGCTCCTACCGCAGTTGTCGAAATTCCGCAATAAATATCGCATTCGCATTTTGCGAAATTTCGATAAAATATCAGGAATATTCGATTTCAGAATGAGCCAATCAGAGTGCTCCTACCGCAGTTGTCGAAATTCCGCAATCAATTTCGCATTCGCATTTTGCGAAATTTCGATAAAATATCACGAATATTCTGAGCCAATCAGAGGGCTCCTACCGCAGTTGTCGAAATTCCGCAATAAATATCGCATTCGCATTTTGCGAAATTTCGATAAAATATCACGAATATTCTGAGCCAATCAGAGGGCTCCTACCGCAGTTGTCGAAATTCCGCAATAAATATCGCATTCGCATTTTGCGAAATTTCGATAAAATATCACGAATATTCTGAGCCAATCAGAGGGCTCCTACCGCAGTTGTCGAAATTCCGCAATAAATATCGCATTCGCATTTTGCGAAATTTCGATAAAATATCACGAATATTCTGAGCCAATCAGAGGGCTCCTACCGCAGTTGTCGAAATTCCGCAATAAATATTGCATTCGCATTTTGCGAAATTTCGATAAAATATCACGAATATTCTGAGCCAATCAGAGGGCTCCTACCGCAGTTGTCGAAATTCCGCAATAAATATCGCATTCGCATTTTGCGAAATTTCGATAAAATATCACGAATATTCTGAGCCAATCAGAGGGCTCCTACCGCAGTTGTCGAAATTCCGCAATAAATATCGCATTCGCATTTTGCGAAATTTCGATAAAATATCACGAATATTCTGAGCCAATCAGAGGGCTCCTACCGCAGTTGTCGAAATTCCGCAATAAATATTGCATTCGCATTTTGCGAAATTTCGATAAAATATCACGAATATTCTGAGCCAATCAGAGGGCTCCTACTGCAGTTGTCGAAATTCCGCAATAAATATCGCATTCGCATTTTGCGAAATTTCGATAAAATATCACGAATATTCTGAGCCAATCAGAGGGCTCCTACCGCAGTTGTCGAAATTCCGCAATAAATATCGCATTCGCATTTTGCGAAATTTCGATAAAGTATCACGAATATTCTGAGCCAATCAGAGGGCTCCTACCGCAGTTGTCGAAATTCCGCAATAAATATCGCATTCGCATTTTGCGAAATTTCGATAAAATATCACGAATATTCTGAGCCAATCAGAGGGCTCCTACTGCAGTTGTCGAAATTCCGCAATAAATATCGCATTTTGCGAAATTTCGATAAAATATCACGAATATTCTGAGCCAATCAGAGGGCTCCTACCGCAGTTGTCGCAATTCCGCAATAAATATCGCATTCGCATTTTGCGAAATTTCGATAAAATATCACGAATATTCTGAGCCAATCAGAGTGCTCCTACCACAGTTGTCGAAATTTCGCAATTATTTTCGCATTCGCAATAGCGAAATTTCGCAAACATTTCATTTCGATAAAATATCACGAATATTCGAATTTAGCGAATATTTCTCGAATATTCGGCTATATATTCGTGATACTGTATATCGCGAAATCGAATATGGCGTATTCTGCTCAACACTAATCATTGACTTGTAATGGCCATATTATGTCAATTTAATTGATCCAATAAGGCCATGTAGGTCACTGATGTCAGGAGCATCCTGCCCCTTTGTGCAATGCCCTGGCTGGAGCTACTTGGGCTGGCACTGACAGCTTCCTTCTGGGTTCAGCTGAACATGGGTTTGGAATGAACCCAAGTTCATCCCTAGTGGAGACAAGCCAACCAGCACCTGAGATGTAACTGTATAGAGTGTGGAGTCTTACTTGACTTTGAGCAGCATGCAACATGCTTACCAGGGGCAGAGATGCTTGTTACATCACCAATTCTAAAGCATGTAGTTCCCCTCGGTGTGGATGGACTTGATTTTGTTCTCTCATCTCTGGATTATTTATCTGTCTGTATCTCATCCTCCCTCCACGCTCCCCTCCCAGACTGATCTGAGTCATGTATTTGGTATGGCACACAAAACACAGTTAAATGTGCAGCTATTAGTGCGACGCTCTGGGCTTCCGAGACCAGCTGTGATGAAGAACCCGCCATGGCCCCAGAGTCATGAATGACATTTGCGATCACATAGATTCATCTGAGAGTGCAGACTGACTTCATGCTATCGCTTCTCTCACTGGTGGGACTGACTGAAGACATTGACACCATAGGCGTGCGCACAGGGTGTGCCAGATGTGCCCAGGCACACCCTAATCACTCCCGGCTGTACAGATTCCCCCTGCTGCCCTGTGTCCCCTCCCAGTGGCGTCACTAGGGTTGGTGTCACCCCCCCGCCAAATATTGTCCCCCCTCAGTATAGACCCCCCTCCCGCAGTACAGACCCCCTCCACTAACTACATACCCCCCTCCCGCAGCACAGACCCCTCTCGCTAAGTACAGACCCCCCACCAAGTACAGACCCCCTCCATCAATATAGACCCCTCCCTCAGTATAGACCTCCCCCCTCAGTATAGACCCCCTCCCGCAGTACAGACCCCCTCCACTAACTACAGACCCCCCTCCCGCAGCACAGACCCCTCTCGCTAAGTACAGACCCCCCAACCAAGTACAGACCCCCTCCATCAATATAGACACCTTCCCTCAGTATAGACCTCCCCCCTCAGTATAGACCCCTCCATCAGTGCAGACCCCCCATCAGTAGAGACACCCCCACCCAAGTGCAGACCCCCCATTAGTACAGACACCCCCACCCATGTGCAGACCCACCATCAGTACAGACACCCCCACCCAAGTGCAGACCCCCATCAGTGCAGACCCCCCATCAGTACAGACCCCCCATCAGTACAGACCCCCTCCATCAATATAGTAGACCCCCTCCCTCAGTATAGACCTCCCCCTCAGTATAGACCTCTCCATCAGTGCAGACCCCCCATCAGTACAGATAACCCCCACCCAAGTGCAGACCCCCATCAGTACAGACACCCCCACCCAAGTGCAGACCCCCATCAGTGCAGACCCCCCATCAGTACAGACCCCCCCATAAGTACAGACACCCCCACCCAAGTGCAGACCCCCATCAGTACAGACACCCTCCACCTCAGTGCAGACCCCCCCATCAGTACAGACACCCCCACCTCAGTGCAGACTCCCCACCAGTACACTTGCCTGATGAAGAGGTCCTGCGCTGCCTCGAAAAATTGCAATCCGTGTGATGTTTTCATTGCATTAAAACTTTTGGAAGTTTTATACTATCCATGGTGTGCTGGCGAATATGTTCATATCCCCTTCAGTACAGACACCCCCCACCTCAGTGCAGACCCTCCCATCAGTACAGACACTTCCCACCTCAGTGCAGACGCCCAGTAGTACAGTAACCCCCCACCTCAGTGCAGACCCCCCTCAGTACAGACCCCCCCCAGTGCAGACCTCCTCAGTACAGACACCCCCCTAGTGCAGACCACCCTCAGTACAGACCCCCCAGCATTACAGGTCAGTGTATTTAGGTCACTACCGTCAGTGTAGGTAGGTCAGTGTATGTAGGTCACTAGCGTCAGTGTATGTAGGTCACTACCGTCAGTGTAGGCAGGTCAGTGTATGTAGGTCACTACCGTCAGTGTATGTAGGTCAGTGTATGAAGGTCACTACCGTCAGTGTAGGTAGGTCAGTGTATGTAGGTCACTAGCGTCAGTGTAGGTAGGTCAGTGTATGTAGGTCACTAGCGTCAGTGTAGGTAGGTCAGTGTATGTAGGTCACTAGCGTCAGTGTAGGTAGGTCAGTGTATGTAGGTCACTAGCGTCAGTGTAGGTAGGTCAGTGTATGTAGGTCACTAGCGTCAGTGTAGGTAGGTCAGTGTATGTAGGTCACTAGCGTCAGTGTAGGCAGGTCAGTGTATGTAGGTCACTAGCGTCAGTGTATGTAGGTCACTAGCATCAGTGTAGGTAGGTCAGTGTATGTAGGTCACTAGCGTCAGTGTAGGTAGGTCAGTGTATGTAGGTCACTACCGTCAGTGTATGTAGGTCAGTGTATGTAGGTCACTACCGTCAGTGTAGGCAGGTCAGTGTAGGTAGGTCAGTGTATGTAGTTCACTACCGTCAGTGTAGGTAGGTCAGTGTATGTAGGTCACTACCGTCAGTGTATGTAGGTCAGTGTATGTAGGTCACTAGCGTCAGTGTAGGCTGGTCAGTGTATGTAGGTCACTACCGTCAGTGTATGTAGGTCAGTGTATGTAGGTCAATACCGTCAGCATATGTAGGTGAGGTAGGTCACGGCCCAGCCTAAAAAAAAAGCCTGCATCACATACACCATCTCATCGCCCCCCCCCCCCCCCCCCCCCCCGGTTTCTGGCCTTGGACTTCAGGCTGAAGCCCTTGGTCTTTTTGCCACCTAGCAACGCCCCTGCCCTCCCATCAGCCATGATCTACCTGCATTGCATAAAGAAGCACAGGGACCTGTTGATGGCTTTGCTGGGTCTAACATAAGGTATGTCGTGAAACTGGAAAGAGACAGGTTCCCTTTAAACTCCTTTAAGCAAAAAAATAAATACAAAATCGGAGGGAAATCTGCTACGAGGGATCTGTGAAATAATGATCCAATCGGCACACACATATGTACGCGCCGCTTTCTTCCATAAACAGTAAGTAAACAAGTCATTTGTTTTGAAAAGCCATCATAATGCAGCTTGCACGCCGGGCCGCGGGGTATGTATGAATCTACATGCAGGCGGCGCACACATTGCCGCAACGTCTGTTCCCTCCACCTTCGCAGGAAGGAAACATTAAATCAAGTTTTCGGAAATTCTCTCCGCTCAAGTCAAGCGACTTACAGGAGGAAATCACGAAGCCCATGGCGCCCCATGGCGGGCGAGGATTTAATCTCTAAACTACAGCTAATCTTTGGCTTGGTTGAAGTTAGAATCCTGATCAGGGGCCCATATACACTATATTACCAAAAGTATTGGGACGCCTGCCTTTACACGCACATGAACTTTAATGGCATCCCAGTACATAGGCGTAAAACTGTGCGGGCGTAACGTACTGTATCTTGTTTACGTTACGCCGCCTCAAGTTTTACAGGCAAGTGCTTTATTCACAAAAAAATTGCTTGTAAAGTTGTGGCGGCGTAGCGTAAATCCCCCGGCGCAAGCCCGCCTAATTCAAATGAGCCGGGTAGGGGGCGTGGAGCATTTAAATTAGGCGCGTTCCCGCGCCGAACGTACTGCACATGCACCGTCCGGAAAATATCCCAGGGTGCATTGCTCCAAATGACGTCGCAAGGACGTCATTGGTTTCGACGTGAACGTAAAAGGCGTCCAGCCCCATTCATGGCGTCCAGCCCCATTTCGGCGCGGGAACGACGGCCATACTTAACATTGGTTGCCCCTCATATAGCAGGGGCCACTTTACGCATCGCAAATCTAACGTAAACGTCGTAACTTCACTGCGTCGACCGCGCGTACGTTCGGGAATTTGCGTATTTTGCTGATTTGCATACTCGACGGGGAAAACGACGGAGGCGACACCTAGCGGCAAAAAAAAAAATTGCATTTAAGATCCGACAGCGTAAGAGCCTTACACCTGTCGGATCTAATGGATACCTATGCGTAACTGATTCTAAGAATCAGTTGCATAGATACGACGGCCCAGATTAGGACTTACGACGACGTACATTGCGTTGCGCCGTCGTAAGCCCTTTGAGTATCTGGGCCTCAGTCCGTAGGGTTCAATATTGAGTTGGCCCCGCCCTTTGCAGCTATAACAGCTTCAACTCTTCTAGGAAGGCCGTCCACAAGGTTTAGGAGTGTGTCTATGGGAATGTTTGACCATTCTTCCAGAAGCGCATTTGTCAAGTTCCTCCACCCCAAACTCGCTCATCCATGTCTTTATGGAGCTTGCTTTGTGCACTGGTCCAAATCAGGCACTGATGTTGGACGAGAAGGTCTGGCTCGCACTCTCCACTCTAATTTATCCCAAAGGTGTACTATGAGGTATCGGGTTGAGATCAGGACTCTGTGCAGGTGTTCTGTCAAGTTCTCCAACCCATCAGAAACTCCAACCGCTTAACTTCCTTAACCACTTAAGACCCGGACCATTATGCAGTTAAAGCCCCTTTTTGTGATTCGGCACTGAGCCGCTTTAACCGGCAATTGCGCTGTCGTGCGATGTGGCTCCCAAACAAAATTGACGTCCTTTTTCCCCCCACAAATAGAGCTTTCTTTTGGTGGTATTTGATCACCTCTGCGGTTTTTATTTTTTGCGCTATAAACAAAAATAGAGCGACAATTTAAAAAAAAAAAACAATATTTTTTACATCTTGTTATAATAAATATCCCCCAAATATATATATATATAAAAAAAAAATTGTTTCCCCTCAGTTTAGGCCGATACGTATTCTTCTACATATTTTTGGTAAAAAAAAAATGTGATAAGCGTTTATTGATTGGTTTGCGCAAAAGTTATAGCGTTTACAAAATAGGGGGTATTTTTATGTCATTTTTATTAATATTTTTTTTTTACTAGTAATGGCGGCGATCAGCGATTTTTTTTCGTGACTGCGACATTATGGCGGACACATCGGACACTTTTGACACATTTTTGGGACCATTGTCATTTTCACAGCAAAAAAGTGCAATAAAAATGCACCGATTACTGTGAAAATGACACTGGCAGTGAAGGGGTTAAACTGTAGGGGCGCTAAAGGGGTTGAGTGTGTCCTAATTTGTGTAGGGGGCGTGTAACATCACTGATCATCGTTCCCTATGACAGGGAACAGACGATCACTGACAGCCACACTAGGAAGAATGGGGAAAGGTGTGTTTACACTCAACTCTCCCCGTTCTTCAGCTCTGTGACCCGATCGCGGGACACCGGCGGCGATCGGGTCCGTGGGTCCCGCAGGCACGGTCACAGAGCTTCCACTGGGTCTCGAGTAGTATTGAGCGGAATACGCCATATTCGATTTCGCGATATATCACGAATATATAGCCGAATATTCGTGAAATATTTGCTAAAATCGAATATTCGTGATATTTAAAAAAAAAAAAAAAATTGCGAAATTTCGCTAATGCGAATTTATTGCGATTTTTTTTTTCTGATTGGCTCTGATGCAAAAGAAGGGCGGAGAAAGTATTCTCGAATATTCGGAAATCGAATATTCTGAATATTTTATCAAAAAAAAAATGTTGTGAAATATTTTGACAACTGTGGTCGGAGAACTCTGATTGGCTCTGATGCAAAAGAAGGGTGGAGAAAGTATTTGCGAATATTCGGAAATCGAATATTCGCGAATACTTTCTCCACCCTTTTTTTTGCATCAGAGCCAATCAGAGTTGTCAAAATCTCGCAATCAATTTCGCATTCGCATTAGCGAAATTTCGATAAAATATCACCAATATTCGATTTCCGAATATTCGCGAATACTTTCTCCGCCCTTCTTTTGCATCAGAGCCAATCAGAGTTCTCCTACCACAGTTGTCAAAATATTTCACAACATTTTTTTTTTGATAAAATATTCAGAATATTCGATTTCCGAATATTCGAGAATACTTTCTCCGCCCTTCTTTTGCATCAGAGCCAATCAGAAAAAAAAAAAAAAAAATTTGCAAAATGTTCGCAATAAATTCGCATTAGCGAAATTTCGCAATTTTTTTTTATATTCGGAATAGCGAATATTGGCCGCGAAATTCGAGATATTCGCGAATACTCGAATATGCCATATTCGAGCCGAATATTCGCAATACGAATATTCGTGAGCAACACTAGTCTCGAGCACGCTGCCGCATGGCTGGGTTCTTAAAGGGACGTACCTGTACGCCCTTGTGCCCGCCCGTGCCATTCTGCCGATGTATATCGGCGTCCGGCGGTCCTCAACTTAACTTTATTTAGAATCTATCTATGGTCACCGCTGACACCCCCCTATTCAGGTGTCCGGCTTCTTTTTCAGGGGTGTTTTTTGGAAGCACCTGATTAGAGCCATAGGCTCTAATAGGCATCCAAACATGTGAACAGCGGGTGCCATGCTGGGCGTTCGCTGTTTACTCAGCTGTGTGTTAGCAAAGCAAAGGAATTTGCTGTGCTAATAATGAACTGCCTCTCAGCCAATCAGGTTGCCGGGTCTGTTACCTGTCACCTGATTGTCTGAAACGTCAGGCACTGTGATTGGATGCCTGATAGAGAGGAAGGAAGAAGATATCGAGGAGCGTGCAGGACACCGCCGCTGACCCGATGCCAGACAGATAAGTGCCGGGTGATGCACACTGGCAGCATTTGATGGGGCACAGTAGCGGCAATTAATGGGCACAGTAGCTGCGTTTGATGGGCACAGTGGCTGTGCTTGATGGCACAGTGGTGGCAATTAATGGGCACAGTAGCTGCGTTTGATGGGAACAGTGGCTGTGTTTGATGGGCACTGTAGCACTAATTAATGGGCACACTGGCAGCAATTGATAGGCACAGTGGCTGCATTTGATGGCACAGTGGAGGCAATTGATGGGCACAGTGGCTGCGTTTGATGGCACAGTGGCTGCGTTTGATGGCACAGTGGCTGTTTTTGATGGGCATAGTGGCTGTTTTTGATGGGTACAGTGGCTGAGCTTGATGGGCACAGTGGCAGCGTTTGATGGCACAGTGGCTGCGTTAGACTGGAACAGTGGCTGCGTTTGATGGGCACAGTGGCTGCGTTTGATGGCACAGTGGCTGCGTTTGATGGGCACAGTGGCTGCGTTTGATGGGCACAGTGGCTGCGTTTGATGGCACAGTGGCTGCGTTTGATGGCACAGTGGCTGCGTTTGATGGCACAGTGGCTGCGTTTGATGGCACAGTGGCTGTTTTTGATGGGCATAGTGGCTGTTTTTGATGGGCACAGTGGCAGCATTTGATGGCACAGTGGCTGCGTTAGACTGGAACAGCGGCTGCGTTTGATGGGCACAGTGGCTGTGTTTGATGGCACAGTGGCTGCGTTTGATGGCACAGTGGCTGTTTTTGATGGGCACAGTGGCTGCGCTTGATGGGCACAGTGGCAGCATTTGATGGCACAGTGGCTGCGTTAGACTGGAACAGCGGCTGCGTTTGATGGGCACAGTGGCTGTGTTTGATGGCACAGTGGCTGCGTTTGATGGCACAGTGGCTGTTTTTGATGGGCACAGTGGCTGCGCTTGATGGGCACAGTGGCTGCGTTTGATGGCACAGTGGCTGTTTTTGATGGGCACAGTGGCTGCTCTTGATGGGCACAGTGGCAGCATTTGATGGCACAGTGGCTGCGTTAGACTGGAACAGTGGCTGCGTTTGATGGGCACAGTGGCTGCGTTTGATGGGCACAGTGGCTGCGTTTGATGGCACAGTGGCTGTTTTTGATGGGCACAGTGGCTGCGCTTGATGGGCACAGTGGCTGCGCTTGATGGGCACAGTGGCTGCGCTTGATGGGCACAGTGGCTGCAATTGATGTTTTTTTTTTTTTAGTTTGTTTGCGCCCCCAAAAAGCACCCGCTTTTTGGGGGGGCGCCACTGAACTATAGCCCTATGGTAAGACTGTGGTTGGAGTGCATGGTCGGGTGACGGGGGTCCCTTTAAGGATTCCGAATGGAATTAAAAAATAAGAAACGCATCAATTAGAGGGAAAAACAGACAAAAGCTCGGCGAGCTTCGGAGATAGTTTGGTAAATGGATTCAAACGCCTCCTCCTCCGACTGAACAGCCGCGTATTATTCACAGTCCATCTGCTATGCTGGCACTGACAGAGCTGTTACGGTATTTTCTTCATGAGCAGCTTACGGGGTGTGATTACCTTATTAAGGATCCTATACTGAAAAAAAATATATATAAAAAAAAAAAAATGACGGAAAAGCGGAGCCTAATTTGTGTCGAGCGATCACATCCATCAAACGCAACCAGAGCTCAGGGTCCAGCATCTGAGAAAAGCTCTGAAATTTCTAACGTCTTCAGAAACATCCATAAGAGCGTTTCATCTGCACGAAACATGTTTAAAGTGGACCTGTCATCAGATATAGCTTTGTCATGATAAGTGTATGCATGCCGAGTAATGTGTTAGTGTAACAGTTCCAGGTATAAACAGTACAGTACTACATCTCCAGAGATCACACCAGTCCCCCTGACGATGCCTTCATCTGCTCCGTCATCTGCTCTTCTCTCCAGAAGACTAGAGACATCTTTGTTCAGGTATCATTCAGGGTCAGCATTTACTTTCTGGACTGAAATGCCGATTCAGAGGCATACACTATATGCTCAAAAGTATTGTGACACTTGCCTTTACACGCACATGAACTTTAACGGCATCCCGGTCTTAGTCCGTAGGTTTCAATATTGAGTTGGCCCCGCCCTTTGCAGCTATAACAGCTTCAACTCTTCTGTATTTAGCTTTGTCATGATAACTACATGCATGCCGAGTAATGTGTCAGCGTAATAGTTCCAGGTATAAACAGTACTACATCTCCCAGAGATCACACTATTCCCCCTGACGATGCCTTCATCTGCTTCGTCATCTGCTCTTCTCTCCAGAAGACTAGAGACATCTATGTTCAGGTATCCTCCAGGGTCAGCATCTACTTCCTGGACTGAAATGCTGATTCAGAGGCATACACTCTATAGTCAAAAGTATTGGGACACCTGCCTTTACACGCACATGAACTTTAATGGCATCCCAGTCTTATAGCTGGATTCAGAAAGAGTTAGGCCGGCGTATCGGCAGATACGCCGACCTAACACGGAATCTGCGCCGTCCTAAGTTTAAGTGTATTCTCAAACTGAGATACACTTAAACCTATCTAAGATACGACGGCTTGCGCCTCCGTAAATTTCCTGCGCTACGCTTGATTCACGGAGCAGTAGCTCCGTAAATTGCGTGTGCGCCCCGGAAATCTGCCCGGCGTAAGGGCGCGTAATTTAAATGATCCCGTAGGGGGCGTGGATCATTTAAATTAGGCGCGTTCCCGCGCCGAATGTAGTGCACATGCTCCGTTGGGAAACTTTCCCGACGTGCATTGCGGTAAATGACGTCGCAAGGACGTCATTTGCTTCAAAGTGAACGTGAATGGCGTCCAGCGCCATTCATGATTCACTTACGCAAACGACGTAATTTTCACATTTCGCGACGCGGGAACGACGGGTATACTTAGCATTGGCTGCGCCTGCTAATAGCAGGGGCAGCCTTACGCAAAACCCGACGTACGCAAACGACGTAAACTGCGTACGTAGGGCGCGCGTACGGTTGTGAATCAGCGTTAGTATGCAATTTGCATACTCTACGCTGACCACTACGGGAAGGCCACCTAGCGGCCAGCGTAAGAATGCAGCCTACGATACGACAGCATAAGAGCCTAATGCCAGTCATATCTTAGGCTGCAGTCGGCATAACAAGCTTTCTGAATCAGGAGCAGTCGATATGCTGGCGCAACTAAGCAATTGCGCTGCATAACTATGGTTACGCAGACGCAATTGCTTTCTGAATCTGGGCCACTGTATATAAAATGTGAAGATATATTATATATTATTATATTAATTATAAATATATATATATATATATATATATATATATATATATATATATATATATATATATATATATATATATATATACACACACATACACATACACATAGATTTATGTCAGCTACTGAAATACATAACAATAAGAAACAAATACCCTGAGCGGCGGCATTCCTCTTTAACACTCAGGCCATATAAAATGTCCCGCCGGGTCAGCTCTTCCCTCTCGGGAATGTGACATTTAAACCTTGAAGAGAGGTGCGGCTCCCTCAGCCCCAGGAAAGGTGACAATGGTAATTGTGCCACAAAAAAAAAAAATCCAGACAGTTATTGTGCGAGATAAATTACCTCTGACTGCCCCCAGATTAGGTCAGATAAAAGTAAAAAAAAAATAGAAGAGAAATAATGACGGCATGCCTCGCACGTTTTCGTCTCATGCTCCTCTCCTGAACTTTTGATAAAAGGATAAATGAGGGGAATTAAACTTGCGTCCGCTGGCATTTAAACAGATGTCTGAAAACACATTAAAGTCCAATTGCTTAAATGTTTCTAGTGGAATAATCTGTTGCAAAGACGGGTGTGACGTCCGTATGTTGGGCTCATTGTGGAAGATTTGAGACTGGGCTGTCAGGATGAAGACAGAGATAGAAATGTTCTATTCATTTAAAGGATCTTTATCACTTATTAATGAGTAAGAATGTATGTAACAAACTTTTAGGACATCACTGAGAATGCAGCCTATCCATTCACTAGAGACCGGTGACATCACAGAGAATGTAGCCTATCCATTCACTAGAGACCGGTGACATCACTGAGAATGCAGACTATCCATTCACTAGAGACCGGTGACATCACAGAGAATGTAGCCTATCCATTCACTAGAGACCGGTGACATCACTGAGAATGCAGCCTATCCATTCACTAGAGACCGGTGACATCACTGACAATGCAGCCTATCCATTCACTAGAGACTGTGACATCACTGAGAATGCAGCCTATCCATTCATTAGAGACCGGTGACATCACTGAGAATACAGCCTATCCATTCACTAGAGACCGGTGACATCACTGAGAATGCAGCCTATCCATTCACTAGAGACCGGTGACATCACTGAGAATGCAGCCTATCCATTCACTAGAGACTGTGACATCACTGAGAATGCAGCCTATCCATTCACTAGAGACTGTGACATCACTGAGAAAGCAGCCTATCCATTCACTAGAGAGCGGTGACATCACTGAGAATGCAGCCTATCCATTCACTAGAGACCAGTGACATCACTGAGAATGCAGCCTATCCATCCACTAGAGACCGGTGACATCACTGAGAATGTAGCCTATCCATTCACTAGAGATCGGTGACATCACTGAGAATGCAGCCTATCCATTCACTAGAGATCAGTGACATCACTGAGAATGCAGCCTATCCATTCACTAGAGAGCGGTGACATCACTGAGAATGTAGCCTATCCATTCACTAGAGATCGGTGACATCACTGAGAATGCAGCCTATCCATCCACTAGAGACCGGTGACATCACTGAGAATGCAGCCTATCCATTCACTAGAGATCAGTGACATCACTGAGAATGCAGCCTATCCATTCACTAGAGAGCGGTGACATCACTGAGAATGCAGCCTATCCATTCACTAGAGACCGGTGACATCACTGAGAATGCAGCCTATCCATTCACTAGAGACCGGTGACATCACTGAGAATGCAGCCTATCAATTCACTAGAGACCAGTGACATCACTGAGAATGCAGCCTATCCATTCACTAGAGAGCGGTGACATCACTGAGAATGCAGCCTATCCATTCACTAGAGAGTGGTGACATCACTGAGAATGCAGCCTATCAATTCACTAGAGAGCGGTGACATCACTGAGAATGCAGCCTATCCATTCACTAAAGACTGGTGACATCACTGAGAATGCAGCCTATCCATTCACTAGAGAGCGGTGACATCACTGAGAATGCAGCCTATTCATTCACTAGAGAGCGGTGACATCACTGAGAATGCAGCCTATCCATTCAGGAGAAATCAGAGACTTCGCTGGGTCTGCAGCCTATGGCTGATCTTCGTATTTTCTATTTTAAACATCGGAGAAGATTTGTAAGCCTGGGACGTAGAGTCATGATTAGGTTAATAAACACATGTTATCTCCACCTCAGTAATTTATTGTCATTTTGTTTGATTTAAGCTTAATTGGTTTATTGAAATAATTGATTAATAAACCATCTGCACACTTCTGTTCTTGTTTGCTTGTCTATTGGATTCAAAACATACTGAATGCCAGACAACAGTGTGACTTGTACCACATGAAGTATCACGATATCACATTGCTGCCCCTATTGGCTCCCCGACATTATCACATATAAACATTTGTAATTATCCGCACCATGATTGTATATCCCATGACCACCACATAAATTAGAGCCCAGGCATGTCAGGTGTGTGTTACTCAGTGGTCAAAGTCAAACCCTTCCCTCCCTCGGGGTCTCCTGGAACCTTAAGCAACAATGACTACATACAGTGTCTCCAGTGACCTCATGAATTTCAGTTTACATACAGTGTCTCCAGTGACCCCATGAATTTCAGTCTACACCCTGTGTCTCCAGTGACTTCATACACTCCATTCTACAAACAGTGTCCCCAGTGACCCCATGAATTTCAGTCTACATCCAGTGTCTCCAGTGACCTCATACACTCCAGTCTACATACAGTCTCCCCAGTGACCTCATGAATTTCAGTCTACACCCAGTGTCTCCAGTGACCTCATACACTCCAGTCTACATACAGTCTCCCCAGTGACCTCATGAATTTCAGTCTACACCCAGTGTCTCCAGTGACCTCATACACTCCATTCTACATACAGTGTCCCCAGTGACCCCATGAATTTCAGTCTACACCCAGTGTCTCCAGTGACCTCATACACTCCATTCTACATACAGTGTCCCCAGTGACCCCATGAATTTCAGTCTACATCCAGTGTCTCCAGTGACCCCATACACTCCAGTCTACATACAGTCTCCCCAGTGACCCCATGAATTTCAGTCTACATCCAGTGTCTCCAGTGACCTCATACACTCCAGTCTGCATCCAGTGTCCCCAGTGACCCCATGAATTTCAATCTACACCCAGTGTCTCCAGTGACCTCATACACTCCATTCTACATACAGTGTCCCCAGTGACCCCATGAATTTCAATCTACACCCAGTGTCTCCAGTGACCTCATACACTCCAGTCTACATACAGTCTCCCCAGTGACCCCATGAATTTCAGTCTACACCCAGTGTCTCCAGTGACCTCCTACACTCCATTCTACATACAGTGTCCTCAGTGACCCCATGAATTTCAGTCTACACCCAGTGTCTCCATACACTCCATTCTACATACAGTCTCCCCAGTGACCCCATGAATTTCAGTCTACACCCAGTGTCTCCAGTGACCTCCTACACTCCATTCTACATACAGTGTCCTCAGTGACCCCATGAATTTCAGTCTACACCCAGTGTCTCCATACACTCCATTCTACATACAGTGTCCCCAGTGACCCCATGAATTTCAGTCTACATCCAGTGTCTCCAGTGACTTCATACACTCCATATTACAAACAGTATCCCCAGTGACCCCATGTATTTCAGTCTACACCCAGTGTCTCCAGGGACCTCATACACTCCATTCTACATACAGTGACCCCATGAATTTCAGTCTACATCCAGTGTCTCCAGTGAACCCATGAACTCCAGTCTGCACTCCAGTAGTTCCCCTGGACTTGGCACACATGTAGCCCCATTTCTCCTCTACAAGTGTACAAAGTTTGTTGTCCGGGGGACCTACGGCTGGGGAGCAGCGATTTTTCAAAGCCGGGCACTTCTTCCATAGACTCCCATATTAAACATCAGTCTAGTCATGGACACAGTAAGGCATGGCCATAGTGAGGCATGGGCACAGTGAGGCATGGGCACAGTGAGGCATGGGCGCAGTGAGGCATGGGCGCAGTGAGACATGGGTGCAGTGAGGCGTGGGTGCAGTGAGGTGTGGGCACAGTGAGGCATTTGGCACAGTGAGGCATGGGCACAGTGAGGCATGGACACAGTGAGGCATGGACACAGTGAGGCATGGACACAGTGAGGCATGGACACAGTGAGGCATGGACACAGTGAGGCATGAACATGGACACAGTGAGGCAACGTGAGGCACAGTGAGGCATGCAGATGGACACCCTAGGCTTATACTCGAGTCAATACGTTTTCCCATTTTTTGTAATAGAATTGGGTGCCTCGGCTTATATTCGGGTATATACGGTAACTACATAAGTTTAATGTCATTTCATGTCCATGTATTCCTGTTGTTTCCAATACAGGACCAGTCAAGAGATTACCAGTATATCTGCAGCATCTTTCTAACAAGCAGCTACTTTTTCAGGATTGGTGTTGGTGACAGCTCTGTAGTCCTAGCAGTGTCATCAGAAGAAGGGTTCCTCATCTCAACTGACAACAATTGATAGCTCCATACTGAGCCTCAAATGGAGTTGTCATCCACACTAATCTTGAAGAAATGGCAGCAAATAGTCACAAATTGCATAGAAGATACATGTCAGACATCTAGTTCTATGACCATGCTGACAGCAGAATGTGGCCTGGAGATGAATGAAATCCGGTCACAAATATACATATATACAGTCATGGCCGAAATTGTTGGCACCCACAGAAAAGTATTTCAGTAACACATGTTTATTCCCTTTGTGTGTATTGGAACAAAACAAAAAAGGGAGGAAAGAAAGCAAATTGGACATAATGGCCCGGATTCACAGACATCGGCGCACATTTATGCCACCGTAGCGTATCTCCTTTACGCTACGCCGACGCAGCGCAGAGAGGCAAGCACTGGATTCACAAAGTTTCCTAGGCGTAAGCCAGCGTATGTGGAAGTGGGTGTGAGCCATGCAAATGAGGCGTGACCCCATGCAAATGATGGGCCGAGCGGCAGACAGATACGTATAACGAACCGCGCATGCTCCATCCCGTGGACGCATCCCAGTGCGCAAGCTCAGAATCACGTCTTAACTACTCCCTAAGATACGCTGGATCACTGCCTACGGCGTGAACGTAACCTACGCCTAGTCATATTCACGTCCTACGTAAACTACGTAAAATACGTTGGCTTGTGTTCCCTTTGCATGGATGCTGCTGAGTTACACCTCCTTTATGGGGCATAACTTTACGCCGGACGTATTACTTTACGCGCACTGCGTCGGACGGACGGAGGTTCGTGAATCGGCGTATCTTCCTCATTTGCATATTTGAATAGAAAATCAATGGGAGCGCCAAATACGTCCAGCGTAAATATGCGCCCACTCTACGCCGGCGTAGGCAAGTTATGTCGGTCGGATGAAGCCTATTTTCAGGCGTATCTTAGTTTGTGGGCACGGCGCACAGATACGATGGCGCATATTTGCACTTACGCAGCGTATCTCGAGATACGTCGGCGCAAGTGCTTTGTGAATCCGGACCATGGTCACACAAAACTCCAAAAATGGTCTGGTCAAAATTCTTGGCATCCTTTCAAAATGGTGGATAAATAAGATTGTTTCAAGCATGTGATGTTCCTTTAAACTCACCTGGGGCAAGTAACAGGTGTGGGCAATATAAAAATCACACCTGAAAGCAGATAAAAAGGAGAGAAGTTCACTCTGTCTTTTTATTGTGTGTCTGTGTGTGCCACACTAAGCATGGACAACAGAAAGAGGAGAAGAGAACTGTCTGAGGACTTGAGAACCAAAATTGTGGAAAAATATCAACAATCTCAAGGTTACAAGTCCATCGCCAGAGATCTAGATTTGCCTTTGTCCGCAGTGCGCAACATTATCAATAAGTTTGCAACCCATGGCACTGTAGCTAATCTCTCTGGGCATGGATGGAACAGAAAAATTGATGAAAGGTTGCAACGCAGGATAGTCCGAATGGTGGATAATCCGCCCCCAAACAAGTTCCAAAGAAATTCAAGCTGTCCTGCGGGCTCAGGAAGCATCAGTGTCGGCGCCAACTATCCGTCGACATTTAAATGCAATGAAACGCTATGGCAGGAAACCCAGGAGGACCCCACTGCTGACACAGAGACATAAAAAAGCAAGACTACAGTTTGCCAAAATGTTCTTGAGTAAGCCAAAATCCTTCTGGGAAAACGTCTTGTGGACAGATGAGACCAAGATAGAGCTTTTTGGTAAATCACATCATTCTACTGTTTACCGAAAACGGAATGAGGCCTACAAAGAAAAGAACACAGTACCTACAGTGAAATATGGTGGAGGTTCAATAATGTTTTGGGGTTGTTTTGCTGCCTCTGGCACTGGGTGCTTTGAATGTGTTTAAGGCATCATGAAATCTGAGGATTACCAAAGGATTTTGGGTCGCACTGTAGAGCCCAGTGTCAGAAAGCTGGGTTTGTGTCCGAGATCTTGGGTCTTCCAGCAGGACAATGACCCCAAACATACAACAAAAAGCACCCAGAAATGGATGGCAACAAAGCGCTGGAGAGTTCTAAAGTGGCCAGCAATGAGTCCAGATCTAAATCCCATTAAACACCTGTGGAGAGATCTTAAAATCTTAAAATTGCTATTTGCAGTCCAAGGACCTAGACTATGGAACGCTCTACCAACCACCTGGCCTTCAGAGAAAAACTCAAAACCCATCTTTTCTGAAGGCAAATGGACAGTAGGGAACGGATACTAAGCGCCTTGAGGCGATTCAGTTTGCATGTGTTGCGCTATATAAGTTTCTCACTCACTCACTATTGGGAAAAGGCGCCCTTCCAATAAGAGAGACCTGGAGCAGTTTGCAAAGGAAGAGTGGTCCAAAATTCCGGGTGAGAGGTGTAAGAAGCTTATCGATGGTTAAAGGAAGCGACTGATTTCAGTCATTTTTTTCCAAAGGGTGTGCAACCAAATATTAAGTTATGGGTGCCAAGAATTTTGACCAGCCCATTTTTGGAGTTTTATGTGACATTATGTCCAATTTGCTTTTTTTTCCTCCCTTTTTTTGTTTTGTTCCAATGCACACAAAGGGAATACACATGTGTATAGCAAAACATGTGTTACTGCAATACTTTTCTGTGAGAAATACTTGATTTTCTGGAAAAATTTCTGGGGTGCCAACAATTTCGGCCATGACTATATATATATATATATATATATATATATATATATATATATATATATATATATGGTATACAGTGCCTTGAAAAAATATTCATACCCCATGGCTGTATATATGTATATTTGTGACCGGATTTCATTCATCTCAAGGCCACATTCGGCTGTCAGCATGGGCATGGTCATAGAACTAGATGTCTGACACGTATCTTCTATATCGCCGTAAGTCAGAGAGGCAAGTGCTGTATTCACAAAGCACTTGCCTCCTAAGTTACGGCGGCGTAGCGTAAATGGGCCGGCCTAAGCGCGCCTAATTCAAATGAGGAACAGGGGGGCGTGTTTTATGTAAATGATTAGTGACCTGACATGATTGACATTTTTTTACCAACGGCGCATGCGCCGTCCGTGGACATATCCCAGTGCGCATTGCTCCAAAGTACGCCGTTTCGACGTGAACGTAAATTACTTCCAGCCCTATTCGCGCATGACTTAAGCAAACAACGTAAAAAGATAGGCCTGTTCCGACGTCCATACCTTGCATGGGCTGCGCCACCTAGGGAGCAGCTTTATCTTTACGCCGGCGTATCTCTAACGTAAACGGCGTAACTAATTGCGACGGGCGCACGTACGTTTCTGAATCTGCGTATCTAGTCATTTGCATATTCTACGCCAAACTCAACGTAAGCGCCACCTGGCGGCCAGCGTAAATATGCGCCCTAAGATACGACGGCGTAGGAGACTTACGCCGCTCGTATCTTAGCCTAATTTAAGCGTATCTGGTTTCCAGAATACGCTTACATTCACGACGGTTTATTTTCAGAGTTACGACGGCGTATCTACTGATACGCCGTCGTAAACCTATCTGAATCTAGCTATTAGTTCGCAATCCAAAGGTTTTACTGTATTTCGATTACCGGGAATTCTTAGTCAGCTGTTTACACATTTCTCATGGAAGTGTTTCTGCAAAGCTTACAATCTATACCTTTCGGCTGCTAGTAGACAGACCTCCACTGCTTTAATTTTATCGTTAAAACCATCAGTGTCAAGGAAGTCTAATTAATAAGTGCTAATTATTTACCAAAATAGATCATGCCTTTGTAATACACCAGTAACCAGCTGCACGTGACTTCACATAGAATATATACATTAATCACATCTAGGAGCGGAAAAATGCAGGAAGCTATGATTAGGACATATGATTGGAGCCACATATGTTTGCCATATAATTATCCTTTATTTTCAGTCCATAGTTCCATGCAAAGTAGAGGGATCTGGTTGCCAAAACATTCTAAAGTGGCAAGTTCCTTAGCTAGTGAAAATTGTGTATGTATTATTAAGTGGTCTTGCATAGCAAGACCACTTACTGTTATCTCACATAGATATTATTATTCTTATTCTAGCCAAATTTACCACCCTAACTCCTCCCACAGCTTTTACATTACATAGACAAGTATAATACCAAAACCTGCGGAGTGTTCCCGATTGGTGTGCTATTACTTTGTGGAATGTTTCGCCAAATCGTTCACAAAATGCCCACCTACACAAATCTTATATTAAACATTCGGCTATCCCTGCTGCCACTACACGAGTCCACGGCTAATGCCGCATACAGACGGTCATTTTTTGCGATGGAAAAAAAATGAAGTTTGAAGTGATGAAAAAAAAACGACATTTTTGAAACTTCATTTTCAAAAACGATGTAGCATACACACCATCGTTTTGAAAAATGATGAACAAAGTGACGGCACTCTAAAGGGGAAGTTCTATTCGCCTTGAGGCTGCTTTTAGCTGGTTAATTGTTAGTAAAAGACGTTTCGTGCTTTTTTGTCTGTTACAGCGTGATGAATGTGCTTACTCCATTATGAATGGTAGTTTTACCTCCCGTCTCAAAACTTGCTTCTGGGCATGTGCGGGTTTAAAACGTCATTTTTGCCCACACACGATCATTTTTTATGACACAAAAAATGACATTTTAAAAAATGACATAAAAAATTCGAGCATGTTCGAATTTTTTTTTTACCATTTTTCAGAAGACATAAAATGACATTTTGCCCACACACGATCATTTCAAATGACATTTTTAAAAATGTCATTTTATTTCATCACAAAAAATGACCGTCTGTACACGGCATAAGCCATAGTCCTGATAGTTTTCACAATATGACCGTTTGTTTGCAACTCACACCGTCCATTGACATTCATTAAAATTACACTCTAGACACCTTAAATTTGAAGGGCAATATCTAAACTGTGACTGTGCCTTCAATTTTAATATTTCAGAGACATACTATACATCAAGATGTAGGTCTGGGTCTTGTGATTCTTACAATATAAAGCTCTTCGCTGTAGGATTTATCGTTTTTAAAATACAACCATTTGAAAAATGACAAGTATTCAGGAGAGGCAAAATACTCTAGACTGTGCTTAGTGCCTGCATAAACATTGGTTTCCTGTCAAAGCCCACAAGTGCCAACTGTCATTGCCCATTAGTGGTGCCAATCAGTGCCTCATTAGTGCCACCTAGCAATGCTGCCTATCAGTGTAACCTACCAGTGCGATCAGTGCCCATTATTGCTACCCATCAGTGCCTATCACTACCACCCATCAGTGCCTATCACTGCCACCCATCAGTGCCCATCACTGCCACCTATCAGTGCCCCATCACGGTCACCTATCAGTGCCACTTCTCAGTGCCCACCAGTGCCACCTATCAATGCCCTTCAGTGCCACCTCTCAGTGTCACCTCTCAGTGCCCAAAAGTGACGCCTATCAGTGCCCACCAATGCTGCCTTATCAGTGCCCATCAATGCAGTCCATCAGTGTACATCAATGAAGGAGAAAAATTACCTGTTTGCCAAATTTTTAACAAAATATAAAAAAAATATATAAAAAAAAAAATCTGACTTTTTCATAAAAAAAAATAAAAAATCGCAGAGGTGATAAAATACCACCAAAAGAAAGCTCTATTTGTGGGAACAAAAAGTGATAAAAATGTCATTGGGGTACAATTTGTTGTATGACCGCGCAATTGTCATTCAAAGTGCATCAGCGCTGAAAGCTGAAAATTGGTCTGGGCAGGTGCCCAGTAAGCAAGTGGTTAATAATTAACTGGGGGAGTACATACTTCAGTAACATTCTACCCTAATACCTCACTGGCATGACTTTCAGCTTTGGTGATACTTTCAAATAAAAAAAAAAATACTGTATTTATCGGCGTATAACACGCACCCTAACTTTAATAGGGAAGTTTCAGGAAAAAAACTTTCCACAGCCCCCTGCGTATAACACGCAGGCACAGTTTACCCTCTATTTTCAGGGTAAAAAAGTGAGTGTTATACGCCAATAAATACAGTAAATGGATTGCCTGTAGTGGGTCAGTGTTACCAGCAAGCCTTTTAGGCAAAGTAATGGCTATTTTAGCTTGGAGACGCTCTTCCGGTAAACGGAAAGGAGCGCGCCGTCGCGTTTCAGCGGGATGATGGAACAGGTTAATAAAAACAGCAGTATTTTTTTTTCCCGATGACAGAATGCATTGTCTCGGTGAGATCCTTGGCAGCCTCATTCCTGCATCCAGATATGTTTTGTAATTACGTATCGGGAAATGGATGGGCCTGTGCTGCGCCCGTGACACGCTGGCCAGCGCAGCCCCTGGAACCTCAGCCAATGCCGTGATTGATAGAGGGTCGCCTTTTCCAATGTTGCGGTGGCAGATGGTGGGTTTAGGTAATTAGACACAAGGGGGTGTAAATGGTTATGACACAACACAGAGTCCTGAATGGCGAGCGGTGTACCGAGGCTCTGGTGGGAGCACAGGCATACTGCCATACCCATTCACATCGCACCATATTTCATCCTGATTAACTATTCGCAGACGATTGTCATAAGGCGACGCCTCTCAAGTGGACTAGGATAAATCTATAAGTCACGTGGACAACTCTTTAAAAGGACTGAAGGCAATGAGTAAAATTAGCCATGCTGTACAACAACTCTACAAATGCTTTATAGGCTTTATTGCAGCCAGTAAGCAGGCTTTTCACAGTGCCTCTGGGGCCAGACTGTAAAAAAAATCACATGACTCTGTACAGCTCAGAGTACTGATTTTTAGCAGACTCAAATTCAGGGAAGGTCACAATATAAGATCTTTAGTAGGCACAGGGATCTAGTGTACCTATAAAGAGACCCTGGCCCGGATTCACATACATTGGCGCATATTTATGCCGTCGTAGCGTATCTCTTTTACCCAACGCGGAAAACGACGCAAACAACCACCCAGCGGACGCCGAAGTATTGCCGAAGTATTGCATCTACGAAGTATTGCATCTACGATCCGAAGGCGTACGAAGCCGTACGCCTGTCGGATCGAACCCAGATGCCGTCGTATCTTGGTTTGAGGATTCAAACTAAAGATACGACGCGGGTAATTTGAAAGTACACCGGCGTATCAGTAGATACGCCGGCGTACTCGCTATGAGGATCTGGCCCATTGCTTTTTTTTTTCAAAATTGTCGCTCTATTTTTGTTTAAAAAAAATAAAAACCGCAGAGGTGATCAAATATCACCAAAAGAAAGCTCTATTTGTAGGGGAAAAAAAGGACGTCAGTTTTGTTTGGGAGCCACGTCGCACCACCGCGCAATTGTCAGTTAAAGCGACGCAGTGCCGAATCGCAAAAAGTGGCCCGGTCTTTGGCCAGCCAAATGGTCCGGGGCTGAAGTGTTTAAGGCTTCATGCACACTGGGACATTTAGAAATGCTTTCCTCTTGGCAGGAGAAAAGCAGCTTCAAAAATGTGCCTAAGCTGCGTTTTTCAAGCGTGTTTAGGCGCATCAAGCGTTTTGGTGTTTATTTCATTGGCGAGAATATTAATTTATTCTGACCATTGAAATTAAGAATCGCTCAAGTGCTAAATGCTCCTAGAGCTTAGGTGCGCTTAGACGCGTTTACCTGCGACCAAAACGCTCCTCTCCTTTTTTCCCTCCTAAAGAGATGGAGGCAGCCATATTGGACCGGTATGGCAGAGAATATTTTCTAAGCACCCAAGTGAAAAACCTTATGGATGGGATACCTGCCCACTTGTGAATACCCATTGATCTTAGAATTTTTGGATCCAGGAGCTTACTTTTCATACCTTTTCCAAAGGAAGGCTTTTGACGCAGTGAAGCTCCTCTCGAAGCTTTGTGATACGTACCTGTCTGGCGCTCGGCCCATCCTTTGCTGAATGCAATGCTTGCCTCTCCGCGCTACGTTGGTGTGGCGTACGGTATTTGCTTTACGGCGGCGTAATGTGCCCCTTGCTCTCTGTGAATCTGGGCCATTATATATAAGCATAAGAAAAAGCCCCGGGATACATATGATCGGCGCTATTGTAGTCTTCTGTTTAAACATTGCAAAAAAAACAACCAACTCTTATTTTCTCAGCAGACATTGATTTTCTTTTTCAGAAACGCTGCTAACACAAATACAGCCATTATAGACGGTGTAAGAGACCTGAATGATGAAAGGTGGAGACGGCCTCACTTACGGAGCAGATGGAGTATACCGCAGGAGATAGGAACAGGAAATTCAGTGCAAAGACCTCTATCACTCACAAACAGAAAATGTAATTATCCTTCGCTAAGCTTACATTTTTTGGGAACATATGGAGAGTATGGACATCCTTCTGCCTTTTCCTAATTAGTAATGTTCTATGGTTTTTCTTCCTTGACACTTTTTGTTTTGTTATGTTGCGTTTCTAGATTTCAGGAAAGGCAAGATGATTATTTTTGTTGAGAGTGATACAACTAATAATGGGTATCAGGGTATCGGAGAGGATAAGACCCGTGTCCACCGGGGGGGGGGGGGGGGTTCCAGCTGTGTCCTTACACTCACCTTCAAGGTACACAAGTCCACAGTGATATTGTTTTTGTTTTTTTCCTCCTGAAGAAGCAAGACTAACATGTGGAGGAGCAATTGGACCCCCCGTTGGGCTTACCACTTCAGTGGGGGGGGGGGGGGGGATGGAGTAGGGTGTGCACTTGTCCCAGATTGCCCTGCAATTGACATGTCTGTCCTGGGTCCCGGGCACCTTCATTCCGGTCCCGGATACTAACTAATAACTACATTTCTGGAACTGTTAGCTAGTGCCGGAGCTGCGTGGCATCTTGCAACCAGTGACAATTTACTCTCAGACAGTGAGACCAGGAGCGAGGCCTGCGCCTAGTGCAGCACTGCTGTCCCCACCCACCTCGGCACCTCCTCCTTCTCCGGCACCCAGCGGCAAGCAGCAAGGACTGGTGTGATCTTCACTCTCCATATAGTGACGCCGCTCCTTTCCTTCTATGCACTTGGCTCATACAGAGGGAGTGACAGCAGCACCGCATCTGGTGGTAGGCTATGGGTGGCAAGCGGCACGGCTTCTGGTGGTAGGTGGCACACTCACCTGACAAATAAGCCGCCGCCAAATTCCCCATCAACCCCAAGACTACATTGCCCCCCCTCATCTTTTTTTGGGGAAGGTGAGAGAGGGGTGTGTCCCTGAATGGCAGTTTGGAAATGTGGTCACCCTGGGGGGGGGGGGGGGGCATATTACTAGTGACCCCTTGATGTGATTTTATCATGTATCTGTGTATGTGAATTCAAAAAAGTTTTTTTTCTCAACTCTTTATTTAATAAGCATTCATACTTTTCTACTCTAAATGTGTTGGTAATTGGTACTAATATACTCCATTTACTTTGTCGGAAGACCCTTCCTTTATGGTTGGGTGAAGACCCTTCCATTATGGTGGGGTGAAGACCCTTCCATTATGGTGGGGTGAAGACCCTTCCATTATAGTAGGGTGAAGACCCTTCCATTATGGTGGGGTGAAGACCCTTCCATTATGGTGGGGTGAAGACCCTTCCTTTATGGTGGGGTGAAGACCCTTCCTTTATGGTGGGGTGAAGACCCTTCCTTTATGGGGGGGGTGAAGACCCTTCCTTTATGGGGGGGGTGAAGACCCTTCCTTTATGGGGGGGTTTTCTGGGAGTTGATCTCCCTAACTTTTGGAATAAAAGGAACCCTAAAGAGAATAATGATCAAGTAACCAAATTGATAGATTTGTTGGCAGTTTCCTGTGTATAGTCTTGTTCTCCATGATGGGTCAAAGATTTGGTGACCAGGAAACACCTTGAAGAGGATCTTCAGAGAACCAGCTGAGGTGTCTTGACCAGCGGCAGTGCGTCCATAAAGGACGCAGGAGCGCCGCCCCCTCTCTCCTGGCACCGCTCTAATCCCCATAGATACAGTAGATTCATGCATATGATCGCTGCTGACACCCCCTATTCCGGTGTCCGGCCCCTTTTTAGTCACCAGGCACCTGAATTAGAGCAGTGGGGGTGTTTTTTGGAAGTACCTAATTAGAGCTTTCAGCCAATCAGGTGCGCCAGGTCTGTGTTAACTGTCACCTGATTGGCTCAAATTACAGGCACTGTGATTGGATGCCTATGGCGTTCAACCATAGAGGAGGAGCGGGCGCGAGAAGACATTGAGTCGGGGAAGAAATGGAGGACACCGGACACCGCTCGCCACCTGCCGCCATCACCCACTGCCCACCCGAGACAAGGTAAGTGCCAAGTGGCAGCATTTCTGGCACAGTGGCAACGCTAAATGGGCAAAGTGGAAGCATTGGGGGCACAGTGGCAGTGTTTGGGCACAGTGGCAACATTTTGGCACAGTGGCAACATTTGGGGCACAGTGGCAACGTTTGATGCATAGTGGCTTCATTTGATGGGCACAGCGGCATCGTTTGATGGGCACAGCGGCGGTGTTTGATGGGCACAGCGGTGGCGTTTAATGGGCGTTTGATGGGCACAGTGGCTGAGTTTGATACAGTGGCAGCATTTCTGGCACAGTGGCAACGCTAAATGGGAAAAGTGGAAGCATTTGGGGCACAGTGGCAGCCTTTGGGCAAAGTGGCAACATTTGGGCACAGTGGCAACATTTGGGGCACAGTGGCAACATTTGATGACATAGTGGCTGCATTTGAGGGGCACAGTAGCGGCGTTTGATGGGCACAGCGGCGGTGTTTGATGGCACAGTGGCGGCGTTTGATGGGCACAGTAGCATCGTTTGATGGGCACAGTGGCGGCGTTTGATGGGCACAGTAGCAGCGTTTGATGGGCACAGTAGCAGCATTTGATGGGCACAGGGGCTGCGTTTGATGGCACAGTAGTGGCATTTGATGGCATAGTAGCAGCGTTTGATGACACAGTAGCAGCGTTTGATGGGCACTGTGGCTGCATTTGATGGCACAGTAGCGGCGTTTGATGGCACAGTGGCTGCATTTGATGGACACAGCTGCTGCGTTTGATGGCACACTAGTGGCGTTTGATGGGCACAGTGGCTGAGTTTGATACAGTGGCTGGGTTTGATGGGCACAGTGAGGCTGCAATTGATGGGTGTTTTTTATTTTTATTTTCAGAATTTGCACCCCCCCCCCCCCCCCAAATATTTTGAGCACCAGCCGCCACTGGTCTTCTTGACAATCTGATATGGACATCCCTGGGAAGTTCCAGGGACATTCAGCTGGTGAGGAGTCAGTCAGCATATACTGTATATATTACCCATTAGGAGACATTTTAATTCCCCAGTTGCTCTGGGAATAGCATAGAAACCTGATGAGGTCAACTGGAGCTTGTGGCCAGTAAAAGTCTGCAACTTGCTCTGCGTAATGCCACACTGCTATCATAACTTATAAAAGAGTGGTGGATGATAATGAATATCATAAAACCATCCATTCTTCTCAAATTATTACACAACCGTCTTATTGGTGGACAATGTCAGCAGAGTTAGCATCCCTTTCACAAACACAGTTCCTGATCGATGCTCATGATTGGTGTGATAATTCAAGGAGACATGACCTTTGTAAGCCGATTTCTGATTGCTATTGGTTATTGCACATCATCATTCCTCATTGCATGGCCGTAATGAATACAACTGCCAAATGTCAAGTGGACTTTGGAGGCAATTAAAGGAAAACTATCACGGTTTGGATACAATTTTATGTTATTATTTTTATTTTTTTAATAGTTCTTAAAATGTTGCTTTTTTTTTATCAGCATATAGATAACAGAGGTTGATAAAATGAAAGGTTCATCTATAATCCTTCTTATTATTTAATTCCAAAAGAACAAAGGTACTTTTGTGCACCTATCACTCAAGATGCCCCCTTAACCGCTCCTTAACAACCTTACTTTATGATAATATTTACCTCCAAGCATCCAACTCTTGGGTTCCAACGCTACAGCCTATTGTTGGGATCCTCTCTGTTCCTGGAACCACCATTGTACATTGCACAAAAGACTTCTATAAAAAGGTCACACACAGAGATAAAATTATTGTGAAAAAATACAGAGATTACTACGAAATTAATATTTATTACATTTTCATGTACTTATTTTATTTTAATATATATTTTTTATAATTATATTTACATTATAGTTGATGTATTATTTAAAAAAAAAAAAAAATTAATATTAACATATTAGTTTAAGTAATTCAGAGATGACATTATTGAGAATAAATACAAAGATTAATGTATTAATTAAATTATTATGTTATGATATTTATTTATTTATTTTTATATTATATTTAAGTAATATTTTATGTATTATTTTATTAAGAATTTCATTAGTGGGAATGCTCTCCAATCATTCCCAGTATTGTTATTAGTTTATTTAATTATTTTATTCATTTATTTTATTATTTGATTATGTGTTTATTTTATATTATTATTATTATTATTATTATTATTATTATTATTATTATTATTATTATTATTATTATTAATTTATTATTTTATTATTCTAATTAATTTGAGTTTTGATTTTATTATTCCGTATGTTTTGTGGCTCTGCGTAACTTCTGCATACTTTCAGCTATTAAAAGCATTCAAGAAGAAGAAGAAGTGAGAATAGTTGGAAAAGTAGGAATGGTTTTAAAATAAACATGAATTTCATTAAAAAAAGTTTGCAAAGAATAAGCCCAATAGACACTGGGACAGATCCACAGAGAAAGTACGCCGGCGTACTTTCAAATTTCCCGTGTTCGTACGCCTTCGGATCTAAGATGCAATTCTTTGGCGTCCGCTGGGTGGCGTTCCCTTCGTTTTCCGCGTCGAGTATGCAAATTAGCTATTTCCGACGATCCACGAACATACGAGCGGCCGGCGCATTCCTTTACGTTGTCTCTAGTCGGCTTTTTTCGGCGTATAGTTAAAGCTGCTATTTCGTGGCGTACTCAATGTTAAGTATGGCCGTCGTTCCCGCGTATAATTTAAATTTTTATTTTTTTTGCGTAAGGCGTTCTTGAATCAGGATGGACGTAATTTAAGTCCAGGTCAAAACCAATGACGTCCTTGCAACGTCATTCACGGTGGGAAATTTAGGGATGGCACATGCGCAGTTCGTTCGGCGCGGGGACGCGCTTTATTTAAATGAAACACGCCCCCTACCCGCCCAATTTGAATTCCGCGCCGTTACGCCGCTTGAGATACACTACGCCGCCGTAACTTACGGCGCAAAATCTTTATGGATTCGAACCAAAGCCAGGTAAGGTACGGCGGCGTAGCGTATCTCAGATACGATGCGCCGGGGCAGATCTTTGTAGATCTGCCCCACTCTGTTTAATTGATAACATTTCCTGAATAGATCATTAAATTAAAACAGCTTTTTCACAAAAACTGTAAAAGATATCAAACTGAAAAGATAAAGCTGGATAGCTGAATATATTCTGAAAATGTTAAAGTTTGTTTGGCGTCTGTAGGTGAAAGTATGAAGGAGCTGAAACTTTTGGGAGCGGAAGCATATTTTAAGGATTTGAAGCACGCTCTTATTGACTTCAATGTTTTAAAAAAAAGTGTTTAAAAGCTTAATATTTTAAAAAGTATAAATAGTAAAAAAAAAAAAAAAATGGAAGAAGTTGCATCATTACCTGAAAGAGCTGAACATTTTACAAGTTGAATGGTTTTAATAGCTAAAAGTATGCAGAAGTTATGCAACCCAAAAACCGTACGGTATGAAATTTAAATTAAGAATAATAAAAAACAAATAACAATACTGGGAATGCTTGGAGAGCATTCCCACTAAAAAAAATAATACCAAAAGCAATTATAGTTTTCATTTAACCCATAGCTGACAATGAGGGGGAATTAGCATTCAGGGATGTTGATTTATCACACGCAGGCGCCATTAGGGCCGTAAATTATGACAGAATGCAACACCCCATCGGCTATTTTTTGAAGCTGACTTGTGCGTCTTTTCGGAGCCTTGTAATGAAGCGTGTCTCTGTTTCTCTGAAACTTCATCCATTATCGTCTCGCAAACATTGGCTACGGCGGAATATGAATAAAGCGTGCTTCTGAGGCCTGCTTCCTGACTCAGCATTTTTCATGGAGGTAATTAAAGGACAGCCTGGGGGTGATTGTGCTTTATGAGGTAATAACCATTTTGCAGCTAAATCTACACTGCGTACGGGCGTCGCAATCATTTCGAACGTGAATGTTCGCAGGGCTTCACCGAGAACGCCCCCCCCCTCCCCAACCTGACAATGTGGATGGTATGGAGGAGATGAGCAAGCTTGGAATAACTGCTGAGCGGCATATTTGGGGATTTATATCCAAGATGTGACAATGCATCATGGGAAATGTCACCTACAATCTTTTTAAGAACCTTAACTGCTAATCTTTCAAATGAAGTCAAGGTTTGTCCAGGCTATTGGCATTCAAATATTTGCATATTTATAACACTTTAAAACACATCCTTACTAACCTCCGTAGCAGCAGGTACTGTAGGGTAATTAATCTTAGTGTTCACAGCAAGTACTTTTGAATTTATTTTAGCAGCTCAGCTCATCTTGTTCCTGCCCTCCACTGAGTAGTAACTCAGTAGCTCAGCTCCCCCTGCTATTTCCCCCCAAGAGTAACTCAGTAGCTCAACTCCCCCTGCTCCCTCTCTCAGCCGGTACTCTGCAGCTCAGCTCTCCCTGCTTCATCTCCCAACAGTGACTCAGCAGCTCAGCTCTCCCTTTTCCTGCCCTCCTCTGAGTAGTAACTCAGTAGCTCAGCTCCCCCTGCTCTTTTCACTCAAGAGTGACTCAGCAGCTCAGCTCTCCTTTTTCCTGCCCTCCTCTGAGTAGTAACTCAGTAGCTCAGCTCCCTCTGCTCTTTTCACTCAAGAGTGACTCAGCAGCTCAGCTCTCCTTTTTCCTGCCCTCCTCTGAGTAGTAACTCAGTAGCTCAGCTCCCCCTGCTCTTTTCACTCAAGAGTGACTCAGCAGCTCAGCTCCCCCTGATCCCTGTCTCAGCCGGGACTCTGCAGCTCATCTCTCCCTGCTTCCTCTCCTAACAGTGACTCAGCAGCTCAGCTCTCCTGTCTCCTCCTCACCAGCAGTCCTTTGGCAGCTTTTCTCACACTGCCTTGGCTTTGATTGCTGTGCAGAAGGCCGTGCAGTCACCTCCTTGTCTTGTTGTCTGTAGCCAGGGAAAGTGACAGGTGACCCGGACGTGACATCATATAAATCGCTTTCCGGCTCACAGCAAGAAGGAGAGCGGATGTGAGTCTGCTCTTCTCCCTCCCCTCCACCCGCCTCCACCCGTCCTGCCAGTCCCGTGCCCGCAGATGGGCAAGCAGAGCCCGAAATACATGGCGGGGGGACTACTTGTGTGCGGCGGTGCTGGGGGCGCGTGGAGTGTTGTATTAAGTATTGTGTTTGAAACCCCCTGCAGTCAGGACTGGAGTGTTTACTGCCACCACACCACGCCTCACCTCCCCACATGCAGGAAAGTACTGCATTTTCTATGTTCGCCAGCTCCATCTAGTGGTCATAATGCAGTATTTCCCTGAAATACAGAAATTAGAAAAGTACTGCCTTGTGGCCACTAGATGGAGTTAACATACATAGAAAATGCAGCACTTTCCTGCATGTGGGGAGGTGAGGCGTGGTGTGGTGGCAGTAAGCTGGCGATCATGCTGCACCTCCCCACATTGAGAAGAGTGCTACATTGTCTATGTTTGTCAGCTCCATCTAGTGGTCATAAGGTAGTCATTTCCCGATTCTGGTATTTCAGGGAAATACTGCACAGTGACCACTACATGGAGTTGGTGATCAAAGGAGCTGGCGATCACGCTGCAACTCCCCACATGCAGGAGAGTGTTACATTTTCTATGCTCATCAACTCCATCTAGTGGCCATAAGGCAGTAATTTCCTGATTTCTGTATTTCAGGGAAATACTGCACTATGACCACTAGATGGAGCTGGTGATCATAGGAGCTGGTGATCATGCTGTACCTCCCCACATGCAGGAGAGTGCTAAATTTTCTATGTTCGTCAGCCCCATCTAGTGGCCATAAGGCAGTCATTTCCCGATTCCTGTAAGTCAGGGAAATACTGCACAGTGTCCACTAGATGGAGCTGGCGATCATAGGAGCTGGAGATCATGCTGCACCTCCACACATGCAGGAGAGTGCTACATTTTCTATGTTCGTCAGCCCCATCTAGTGGCCATAAGGCAGTCATTTCCTGATTTCTGTATTTCAGGGAAATACTGCACAGTGACCACTAGATGGAGCTGGCGATCATAGGAGCTGGCAATCATGCTGCACCTCCAACATGCAGGAGAGTGCTAAATTTTCTATGCTCATCAGCTCCATCTAGTGGCCATAAGGCAGTAATTCCCTGATTTCTGTATTTCAGGGAAATACTGCACTATGACCACTAGATGGAGCTGGTGATCATAGGAGCTGTCAAACATGCTGCAACTCCCCACATGCATGAGAGTGCTACATTTTCTATGTTCGTCAGCCCCATCTAGTGGCCATAAGGCAGTCATTTCCCGTTTCCTGTAAGTCAGGGAAATACTGCACAGTGGCCACTAGATGGAGCTGGCGATCATGCTGTACCTCCACACATGCAGGAGAGTGCTACATTTTCCATGTTTGTCATCCCCATCTAGTGGCCATAAGGCAGTCATTTCCTGATTCCTGTATGTCAGGGAAATACTGCATTATGACCACTAGATGGAGCTGGCGATCATAGGAAAAACATAGAAATCGATTTTTAAAAATAGTTTTTCAAATGTATCAAGAGATCAATCTGTTTTCTTTCATATACAACAACAAAATGTATACACGTAATAAACATGCATTTTCTTCTTGTATCCGCTAACCATTATGGCTAGTGGTTAAACAAATGAATCCCTTATGCGAATTGCAAACACTGTGGGTAGGATGTATTGAATCCCCTCCCACTGGCGTGTGCAAAAATAAATTACAGTAGTGTCATTAGTGTCACAGGACGACCCAAGCCCCGTCCATTCTTCTCTCTCTATAACCCGCCGAGAACAAGAGAAATACTCTTACATTTTTTCCCCCGGGAAGGCTCACCGATGGTTTATTATGAATTTTCTTGCGTTGGGTGTACAGAATAGAGCACTTTATTCCCGAGTGACTATTGTGTGCGCACAAATAATTCCAGCTCGATGTTCACAGCGACAATAGAGCACAATGGTGACACTCGTCAGAGAAAAAGGCTCCCAATTTTCATGCCGTGTTATCGCGCTCCCTGGTGACCATTGTGTGCGATCGGCAGGACGCCGCAGTGCTCTTGTTAACCTCACGTTGAAAGGATATGATTTCCTGAACGTCACCGTCCTATGTGAAAGCTTTGATCAAAGATGAGGAAAGGACGACTGTGATTGACTTCAGAAATGGCTCTGTGTAAGATATTGAATGTGTTTCTTATGTAAATGAAAACTTACCCAAAGTATAACTACTACCAAAATAAAAAATATATATTTCTATGCAAGCTTTATATAATGCCAACAGTCCTTTAAAATATAAAGGGAGAGAGTTAGCATACAATTCAATAGAAGTGGGTTAGGAGGGCCCTACTCATGAGAGCTTACAATCTATATGGGAAAGGCAAGGGGTTCAATAGGTAATAACTGTGAGTTGATGGAGAGGGTGAGTTGATGGAGAAAGCAGAAGTACAATTTTTAGGCAGAGGTAGGATAGGCCTCTGACCTGTAAAGATGAGTTTTCAAGGATCGGCTATAGGTGGACGGAGTAGGAAATAGCCAGGCGGATTGGGGTGGAGAGTTTCAGAAGTTTTTAAGTGATTAAACTGCAGAATTTTACAACGTTGTTACTCATTATCACCGGACTGGGGTTTGTATCATGCAGTGTTTAATCACGGCATCAGCTGTCAATCACTCTTCTCTACCTCCATTGTGTTTTTATTATCAAAAGAGATGGTACAGGCTCGTTCTACACAGCGTCGGCAGTGGGTCTCTGAGGAACACCACGTGTTCATTATGAAAGCCATTGTTTTATGTTATTGTTTGGATTGATTTATATCAGTATTTTTCTGCCACCCTGCAGACAGTCTCTGCTATTCTACACTCAATCCTTAAAAAAAAATGAATATGAACCAAAAATATTATCATACTTCTCTAGTGCAGATCACAAAAGATGATGAAGGTAAGCTCCACTGATAAATGTTCCTTCAGCTTTGCATAGTTGCTGGCAAGCTGTTGAGTTCTAATTCTTCTTGAGAAGCCTATTGGAGAGATATCCATTGGAGAGGTGCCAATTGGAGAGGACTGCACCGTTGGAGAGGTATCCCATGGTTTGGTGTCCATTGGGGAAGTGCCAATTGGAGAGGTACCCATGGGAGAGGTGCTCATTGGAGAGATGTCCATTGAATGGTTGTCCATTAGATAGGTGTCCATTAGAGAAGTCCGGAAAAAGTTTTCAGCTTGAGGAAAGGACGACTGTGATTGACTTCAGAAATGGCTCTGTGTAAGATATTGAATGTGTTTCTTATGTAAATGAAAACTTACCCAAAGTATAACTACTACCAAAATAAAAAATATATATTTCTATGCAAGCTTTATATAATGCCAACAGTCCTTTAAAATATAAAGGGAGAGAGTTAGCATACAATTCAATAGAAGTGGGTTAGGAGGGCCCTACTCATGAGAGCTTACAATCTATATGGGAAAGGCAAGGGGTTCAATAGGTAATAACTGTGAGTTGATGGAGAGGGTGAGTTGATGGAGAAAGCAGAAGTACAATTTTTAGGCAGAGGTAGGATAGGCCTCTGACCTGTAAAGATGAGTTTTCAAGGATCGGCTATAGGTGGACGGAGTAGGAAATAGCCAGGCGGATTGGGGTGGAGAGTTTCAGAAGTTTGGAGCAGGGCCGATCCTGGAAGGGTTCACCGGGTGCACTGCACCCAGGCGCCGCAGAGGTGGGGGTGCCGAAGTGCTACCCTCCCTCCTCCTCTCCTTGTGTGTGGGTAAGCGCGCTAGTGTGGGCAAAACCGCCCAGGGGTGAACTGACCGCCAGCACCGTGCCCTGCTCAGAAAACCTCTTCCTCAGCCCCTACTGAAGCTAGCCCAATCTACAATCCCAGCGTCTCTGTCACGGCTCCTCCCCCGTGGTTGCCTAGCAGCAGGACACTGTAGACAGCGGAGTGGTGGGTGAAGGTACCATGGTGCCCAAGTAGGAGGGTAAAAAGAGCATGGGTGAGAAGAAGGAGAAGGTGGCAGATGAGAGGACCAGAGGGGAGCCCGTCACAGAGCCACTGGTAGGTTGCATTGGATGGGCACTGATGAGGTTGCAATTGGTGGGCACTGATGAGGCTGCAATTGATGCATAGATCTCTTGTATCATTTCGGCAGTCTCTGACCATCTTCTGTATCATGTCTGCAGTCTCTGACCATCTTCTGTATCATGTCTGCAGTCTCTGACCATATTCTGTATTATGTCTGCAGTCTCTGACCGTCTTCTGTATCATGTCTGCAGTCTCTGACCGTCTCCTGCAGTATGTCTGAAGGCTCTCTCTAACAGACTCTATAACAGAAGCCTTCTCTAGAGCACTTACTGTTAAGAGATCATGGGAGGATCCCAGGGTAATGAAGACTCCTTAGGGGAGCATCTCCGAGTTGGGTCGTTGCCATAGAAACATCTGTAAAAGGGAGGAGTTATTAAAATGACCACGCCAAAGCGGGGGCGCCAGAAATATTTCTGCACCCAGGCGTCTGTGACCATAGAATCGGCCCTGGTTGGGAGAGGCTCTGAAGAAGTGGAGGTGAGCATATGGGAAGGAGGCAAATAAGCTAGAGAGCAGGAGGTCTTTCGAGGAGCGGTGAGAAAGGTTTGGATGATAGACGGGTTGGTGATGTAGCTCACATCATAATGGTGCCCCAGGACGACATCAGATTGTGACGAAACGCCTCGGGTGGAGCGACGTGCTGACATTACTGCATATGCAATTCCCAGGACGGGCTGTTATTCGGAGCCGGCCGGCTTGTATTTTATGCGTGTTCGAAAACTCATGACGTGCAGTCTTTTTATGAAGTATCTGTTGTCAGCTGTCCCTCTTCTCTCCTGAAGCCAGCTGCTAGTTGCTGATCAAATTACCGGACTGGAAAGCCCTAAGTTTTAGTATAGGAGTTGGAAAGAGGTGGGGGCCATTTTAAGCTGGACTTCCTTTTTTAAGAAGGTGAGGGAAATTTTTTCCCATGTTATTGAGGTGAAGGCAGGTAGATTACAGTAGGACTTGCATTTGGGGATGAAAGGACAGACCCAAATCCAGGATTACACCTAACACCTGGCATGGGGGGATGGACTGATAGTTGTATTATTGACCTTGATGAAAAAAAACCGGGAGAGGGGTGAGGTGGTGGTATGTGCAAATTGTTACCCTTGGTTGTTATGTGAGTTGAGTGAGTGGGTTGCCATGGTCTTTGAAATACAATGTGCATCTACAGTAAGCTGTGCAATGCAGCACCATGCACTATAACGCGGATCACGGCTCTCATTATAACGAGTGTTCCAGCGTCATTGGGCCCTATAGCAGCTTCCTAATCTGGTTGATGCCATGCAGCCAATATAAATCACTGTATGTTTTCTAACAAGCTAGTAGAAGTTTGGTTCGTCCTTTCACAAATGTCCCCTAATCGTGCCTCGTACTTATATCGGGTTTTGTACCTGTGTACGGAATGCGAGCAAAACACATTATTAACTCTGCTAAACATAATGAACAGATAAGTGATTAAACTGCAGAATTTTACAACGTTGTTACTCATTATCACCGGACTGGGGTTTGTATCATGCAGTGTTTAATCACGGCATCAGCTGTCAATCACTCTTCTCTACCTCCATTGTGTTTTTATTATCAAAAGAGATGGTACAGGCTCGTTCTACACAGCGTCGGCAGTGGGTCTCTGAGGAACACCACGTGTTCATTATGAAAGCCATTGTTTTATGTTATTGTTTGGATTGATTTATATCAGTATTTTTCTGCCACCCTGCAGACAGTCTCTGCTATTCTACACTCAATCCTTAAAAAAAAATGAATATGAACCAAAGATATTATCATACTTCTCTAGTGCAGATCACAAAAGATGATGAAGGTAAGCTCCACTGATAAATGTTCCTTCAGCTTTGCATAGTTGCTGGCAAGCTGTTGAGTTCTAATTCTTCTTGAGAAGCCTATTGGAGAGATATCCATTGGAGAGGTGCCAATTGGAGAGGACTGCACCGTTGGAGAGGTATCCCATGGTTTGGTGTCCATTGGGGAAGTGCCAATTGGAGAGGTACCCATGGGAGAGGTGCTCATTGGAGAGATGTCCATTGAATGGTTGTCCATTAGATAGGTGTCCATTAGAGAAGTCCGGAAAAAGTTTTCAGCTTGACCCAAGCAACCAAAGCTAAATGGTGATTGACTCATTCATTGGAGAGGTATCCTTTGGTGGGGTGTCCACTGGGGAGGTGCCCATTGGAGAATTGTCCATTGGGAAAGTGTTGATGCCCATTGGAGAGGTGTCTACTGGAGAGATGTCCATTGAAGGGTTTTCCTATGGATAGGTGTCCATTGGAGAGGTCTGAAAATAATTTCCATCTTGGCCCAAGCAACCAAAGCTAAATGGTGTTAACAGGCCCTGTTAACGTAGTGATTGACTGCACCATTGGAGAGGTATCCCTTTTCAGTTTGGCCCAAGCAATTAAATGGTGTTAACAGGCCATCACTGATGTGAATGAAGTAATTGACTCATCCATTGAAGAGGTATGCTTTGGTGGGGTGTCCACTGGGGAGGTGCCCCATTCGAGAGGTATCCATTGGGAAAGTGTCCATTGTGGAAATGTCTATTGGAGAAGTGTCCACTGGAGAGATGCCCATCGGAGAGGTATCCACTGGAGAGATGTACATTGAAGGGTTTTCCATTGGATAGGTGTCCATTGGAGAGGTCCAGGGCTTTTTTCAGCTGGAACTTGGTGGAACTCAATTCCACCACCTCAAGCTCAGGCCCTATTCTCCCTGCTCACAACACACAGAAGCAGGACTTCTGTGTTTACAAGTGACAGCTTGGCTCCCTCAGAGCTGATCTCCTGAGTGGCTCCCACTGAGTGCAGGATGGGAAGAAGGGGGATGCAGGTGCCCGAGTGTGTGCAGGGCATGGTTGAGTTCCTGCACATATTCTCTGAGAAACAAAGCCCTGGATAGGTCTGAAAATAATTTTCACCTTTGCCCAAGCAACCAAAGCTAAATGGTGCTAAAAGGCCCTCACTGATGTGAATGAAGTGATTGACTCATCCATTGGAGAGGTATCCTTTGGTGGGCTGTCCACTGGGGAGGTGCCCATTGGGGAAATGTCTATTGGAGAAGTGTCCACTGGAGAGATGCCCAATGGAGAGGTGTCTTGCGGCTTCACTTCCTGGTTCCCTACTGCTCATGCGTGAGTCGCATCCGAATGGTCCCTGCTGTCTTCTAGGACCTGTGTGTCTTTCAGAAGACAGGGGGGGGGCGGAGGAGGCGCCGGACGTGGCATAGATACCCACAGATAATGTGGCTATCTATGCCCGGAAGTGAGAGCAAATACCTGTATTAAACAGGTATCTGCTGCTCCCCCCTCCCCCCTCCCACCTGAAAGGTGCCAAATGTGGGAGGGTTCCGAAAAGCAGAAGTTCAATTTTTGGGTGGAACTCCGCTTTAAACCCTGGTCTATCAGCTGCCAATAGACAAGTGGTTAAGGTTTTTTTTTTTGCCTTCCTCTGGATCAACTTTGGATATAGGCCTTTTTTATTTTGTATTTCTTCAACCTAACTGCGTAACTTTGTGAAGTTCCAAACCTCACAAGCACGATCGGCAATGATATACTGTTTGTAATTAAGTTCTTGTTTAAAAAAAAAAAAAAACGAAAGATACGCCAAAAAAGCAAAACTCCATAGAGAAGTCTGGCTGTAGGATCTGCTGACAGCAACACAGCTCACAGACAGCTGTAATAGAAAGTTGGGTTCCCTCTGGTCCTGGAGTTTCTCAGACAAAGCTGACACTGCACAGCGCAATCACGCGGCTTTAAAATAAATAAATCAAAATAAAATATTGGAAAAAAAAAACCATGGAGAGATTAAAAGGAGGAGGAAGGAAAACCCTCTGGTCCCTCGTCGGCAGGAGAAAGTCTGTAGATGACATGCAAGGCTGTCTGGAACCTCGGGGAGCAAGCGTTGCTTTTTCCCTGTTGTATTTCATTTCCTGTCCTGCTGACAAAACCTGAAAGAACACAAAGACACGGAGGTCCCCGAAGAGCGAATATCGCGCTTTGTCAGTATGGATCCCAGAGGATTATCTCTGAGTAAATAAAACTGGTTAGAAAATAGCCGTAAGGTGCCACAATGCGAGGGATCCAAAGGTCTAAATCAAAGGTATCAACATGTATTACTTTCAGTATAATATGATCAAAATTAAAGGGGAAGATCACCTTTAAAGCTGAACTCGGAAATAGGCAAATATTATCTAAATCCAATCGTCATGTGTATTCTTCCTCAAATCTTAATGTTACATAGTTACATAGTAGGTGAGGTTGAAAAAAGACACAAGTCCATCAAGTCCAACCTATGTGTGTGATTACCATATTTATCGGCGTATAACGCGCACCCCAAGCTTAGAAGGGAAGCTTAAGGAAAAAACTTACATTTTGGATGTCTTGCCCGGCGTCCATCGGCGGCCTTGTCCGGCGTCCGTCTGTGGCCTTGCGCGGGGTCCGTCCAGCCTTGTCGGTGTCCGTCTGCTGTCTTGCCCGGCGTCCTTTGACGGCCTTGTCCGGCGTCCGTCTGCGGCCTTGCGCGGGGTCCGTCCAGCCTTGTCGGTGTCCGTCTGCTGTCTTGCCCGGCGTCCATCGGCGGGCTTGTCCGGCGTCCATCTGCGGCCTTGCGCGGGGTCCGTCCAGCCTTGTCGGTGTCCGTCTGCTGTCTTGCCCGGCGTCCATCAGCGGCCTTGTCTGGCGTCCATCTGCGGCCTTGCGCGGGGTCCGTCCAGCCTTGTCGGTGTCCGTCTGCTGTCTTGCCCGGCGTCCATCGGCAGCCTTGTCCGGCGTCCATCTGACGGGGGTTGCAGCGTTGTGTGTTTGGCGCCTCGGTCAAGCTGTGCAGAGCTGGATTTCCAGTGTGTTCGGCTCCTCTCGTCTTCTCTCAGGTCCTCTCGCGGGGCTGCGGGCAGAGCCGAGCCTAGCCGAGCCTAGCCGAGTTCCCAGTACACTCGGCTCGGTCTTTGTCGGTCTTTGTCGGCGGCACTCTGAGACAACAAGGATCGGCGTATAACGCGCACCCACGATTTTCCCATGATTTTAAGGGGAAAAACATTTGCATTATACGCCGATAAATACGGTATATGTCAGTATTACATTGTATATCCCTGCATGTTGTGGTCGTTCAGGTGCTTATCTAATAGTTTCTTGAAACTATCGCTGATAATGTGTTTTGTGTATTTCTTCCAGATCTGTGCAGTCATCCAGTGTGAGACTTCCAGTAATAAAGACCGCTCACTGCTGCTCTCTCTCTCCTTGTGCAGGGTGACTGGTCTTGTCTCCGCCCCCTCATGTAGTTTTCTACAGACATCCTAAACTAGGTGGGGTCTGCTGGGCCCCTTCCACAGCTCTACTCTCTGCCCAGGCTATGTACAGCACAGTCATGATGTTCCAATGGGGGCACTAGCAGAAGCCTGGGAATCAAGTTCCTCCAAGTTCCAGCTGAAAAAAGCCCCTGGACCTCTTCAATGGACACCTATCCAATGGAAACCCCTTCAATGTACATCTCTCCAGTGAACACTTCTCCAATAGGCATCTCTCCAGTGGACACTTCTCCAATAGACATTTCCCCAATGGACACTTTCCCAATGGACACCTCTTCAATGGGGCACCTCCCCAGTGGACACCTCATAAAAGGATACTTCTTCAATAGATGAGTCAATCACTTCATTCACATCAGTGAGGGCCTGTTAACACCATTTAGTTGCTTGGGCCAAGCTGAAAATGGATACCTCTCCAATGGTGCAGTCAATCGCTTCCTTCACATCAGTGAGGACCTGTTAGTACCTAGCTAGGCTTAGCTGGGGAACAGTGGCGGCTGGAGCTTAATTTTTTATTTTTTCTGTGGGGGGGGGTGAAAATTCTGAAAAAAAAAACATCCATCAATTGCAGCCTCACTGTGGCCATCAAACACAGCCACTGTACCAGCAAACACAGCCACTGTACCAGCAAACACAGCCACTGTACCAGCAAACGCAGCCACTGTACCAGCAAACGCAGCCACTGTACCAGCAAACCGCAGCCACTGTGCCATCAAAGCAGTTACTGTACCCAAACGCAGCCACTTTGCCCATCAAACGCAGCCACTTTGCCCATCAAACATTGGCACTGTGCCCAAACGCTGCCACTGTGCTTCAAATGCTGCCACTTTGCCCATCAAACGTTGCCACTGTGCCACAAATGCTGGCACTTGGCACTAACCTTGTTTCGGGTGGGCAGCGGGTGACGGCAAGCAGTGTCCGGTGTCCTCCATTTCTTCCTCGATCTGATGTTTTCTCCCGCCAGCTCCTCCTTTGCTATGATTGGGCGCCTGATAGGCATCCAATCACAGCGCTTGTCATTTCAGCCAATCAGGTGTCAGGTAACACAGACCCAGCACACCTGATTGGATGAAAGGGGGTTCAATGTTAGCAAAGCGAATTCCTTTGTTTTGCTAACATGCAGCTGAGTGAGAAGTAAACGCACAGCGTTTCGCCCACTTCTCACATTTTTGGACGCCTATTGGAGCCAAAAGCTCTAATTGGGTGCTTCCAAAAAACACCCCCACCGCTGTAATTCAGGTGCCCAGTGACCGAAAAGGGGCCGGACAACTGAATAGGGCACCATAGATAGATTCAGGCAATGCATAAATCTATCTATGGGGATTAGAGCGGTGCAGGAGAGGAGGGTGTCGCTCCTGCGCCCTTTATGGACGCACCGCCACTGCTGGGGAGCCTATTTACAAGTCCTAGTTCAAGGATCCAGTTGAGTCAGGAGAAAACTCATGGAAGAAAGTCAGGAGAAAGCTGTGGGACAGAACCCAAGTTGTGCAGAATTGGTGAAAGTCTACATCTCCCTCACTAGGAAGAGCCTGGTTGATACGCGCTGATCTTGTGGCTAAGTGAGCACAAGACCCTAGTTCTGCAAGAGCTACAGTGTGGTGCTTTAAGACTCTGGAAGGAGTACCAGTATCAGTCAGCATAGACATCCAGTAGGACATTTCTTCTTCAAGTGGTTGTGCATAGCAGCTAGAAGCCAAGAAGTCCTCAAGACATGGGCGTAGCATAAGGGGTTGCAGGGGTCACAATCGCAACCCCACCCCTAGCTCCAGGGGGGGGCCCTGCAGCCTCCATGTCATATTATCATATCCTCCACAAAGTCCAGCTCCGATCTGCCCAAGGGGCCCCACCGCAACGCTCCAGTACTGGGCTTCCACTTTGCCTTCCACGGTCCATACCCCTCCATTCTCATTGGCTGGGGACAAGCTGTGAGCCTTTTCCTAAAGGGTGAGAACAGCCCAGGGGCCAGGTCAACTTTTGCATCAGGGCCCACAATCTTCAAGCTACGTCTCTGCCTCATGTTGTATAGTTTTGAGTTCTGGGGTATCCCATGCTCCCCATCCCTATCTAAGTTCACCATTCTCCAAAATAAAAAAATAACAAAAAGAAACCCCCAGACTGATCTGGGGAGAATGTGAGAATGTGAAAAATGATGTGTGCCTGGCTGTGTGTTCTACAAAGGGGGAAATAGGGCCAATTTTACCAGCGGCTCTTTAAAGCCTCGTACACGCGATCAGTCCATCCGATGAGAACGGTCTGAAGGACCGTTGTCATCGGTTAACCGATGAAGCTGACTGAGGCCGTGTACACACGGTCGGTCCAAACCGATGAAAACGGACTGAAGTTCAGTTTCATCGGTCCAAACCGACCGCGTGTACAGCCCATCGGTCTTTTGTCCTTCGGACAAACGTTAGAGAACTTGCTTTAAAATCGAACCGATGGACCGCTGACCGATCGGTCCAAACCGATGGTTAGTACACAAAAGCATCGGTTCAAAACCCGCGCATGCTCAGAATCAAGTCGACGCATGCTTGGAAGCATTGAACTTAGTTTTTTTCAGCACGTCAATGTGTTTTACGTCACCGTGTTCTGACCCGATCGGTTTTTGGAACGATGGTGTGTACGCACATCAGACCATCAGTCTACTTCAGCGGTGAACCGATAAAAAATGGTCCGTCGGACCATTCTCATCGGATGGAACGACCGTGTGTACGTGGCCTTATGGTCCGTCGCGCCCACACACCATCGGTTAAATAACCGATCGTGTCAGAACGCGGTGGCGTAAAACACAACGGCGTGCTGAAAAAAATGAAGTTCAATGCTTCCAAGCATGCGTCGACTTGATTCTGAGCATGCGTGGATTTTTAACCGATGGTCGTGCCTACTAACAATCGGTTTTGACCTATCGGTTAGGAATCCATCGGTTAAATTTAAAGCAAGTTGGCTTTTTTTAACCGATGGTTAAATAACCTATGTGGCCCACACACGATCGGTTTTGACCGATGAAAACGGTCCATCAGACCATTGTCCTCTGGTTAAACTATCGTGTGTATGAGGCCTTATGGGTAAAAAAAAAAATCTTGCACTACCGTATTTTTTGGGCTATAACGTGCCCCGGCATATAGCGCGCACCCCAGAATTTGAAGGAAGATTCCTGCAAAAAAAAAATACTTACAGTTTGGATGCCCCTCGTCGGTGTCATGCCCGTCGTCCAGCGCGTCCATCGGCGGCCTCGTCCGGTCTGGCAACCTTCTGCAGCCATCCCCGCTGGATCCCCGCTTCCCGCGCTGTGTTCGAACCACTGCGCCTACATATACCGAGCGGAGTACACTCGGGTATAGTCGGGCGGGCTCGGCTCCTCTCGTGTAAACGACGTACAGGACGCACACGACGTGACCGCGAGAGGAGCCGACTATACCAGAGTGTACTGCGCTCGGTATATGTCGGCGCAGTGGTTTGAACAAAACGCGGGAAGCGGGTATCGGCGTATATCGCGCACCCACGATTTTGCCCTGAAAAAAAGTGCACGGTATACGCCGATAAATACGGTAATTTCAGTGTCATTAGATTTTGATAATCATGAGAAATACTTTCACAGTTTTGACAATCTTGAACTTTTTGTTTTTTTCTGTTATCTTCTCGTCTGATATTGTTTTGGTTGGTGGTGTACTTGGCCACCATGTCTGGATTTGGCCGCAAGACACAGCGATGAGAAATGTTAGTAATTATCTCTACATTAGCCTGAGTGTGGCTGGGAGCTCGGCTTGTACCAAGGGAGCCACTTGTAAAGGTGGAACGGATGCGGAGAGAAGAAAAAGTTTTTTATTTTCGTTTTTTTTTTTTCTATAAGGCATTCACTTCCTTTTTAAAGTTAAATTATAGTCCAGGACACTGGTACTTTCAGGGCTGAAACCAAATTTGAAGAATAAATGTGGAACTGCGTCGAATTTCTGAATGTGACCCATTTAGGGATGTTCCAGCAGTCAAAATGTTCTGTATCCCCAAGAGTACTTCTGGGCAGATTACCTATGGCAACCAAAAGAATCTCAATAAATAGATGAGCCCAGAAGGACACAGTCATGACAAGTTGGAAAGTTCTTTAAATGTAAAAAAAAAAAAATGTGCAATACACATCATAGAATTTGAGGTAGACCTAAAGAGGAATTAAACACTGGAAGATGTGCCCCAAAAATGCAGGCAGAGGGTAAAGGACTAGTCACCAGTATTGCTTGTGGCCTCACTGCAGCTCTTTTTTCCATTGCTGACTTACCATGCCTTGTTCTGCATTGCGTTTCTGTGTGGAAATGGTCAACTTGGTAGAGGCATGGCTTTTCTTCCTCGTGTTAGAGCTGCCCCTCAGATGACTGGTGGGGAAAATGAGTCCGATCGTGTGTATGGGCCTTAAAGCGGAGGTTCACCCTAAAAACACGTATATACCATTACATTCAGCATACTTCCGACATGTACAGTATTTTATTTTTCGCTGTACATACTGTATTATTGTTCTTTTCCACCCGGCTTCCGGGTTCTCACTCCCGCGGGAGTAGGCGTTCCTATGCAGCGGCGTAATGTCACCTGGGACTTAGCCCAGATCAGGGATGGACTGGCCATTGGGACTACAGCTTCCCGGTGGGCCGATGGCTCAGTGGGCCGGCTTTAGTGACAGCAGACTGCCGCCGCTCCTGTCTCTCCCTCCCCGTTGCGCTCACCTGGGGGAAGCAAATAAGCAGGAGGAGGACCAGAGGAGCAGGGGGATGACAGAGGAGCATGGGGGGAGGGGACAAACAGCTGACTCAACAGCTATGGCCTGGGAGTTTCTCACTTCTGCCTAATCTTGTCCCATAAGGGGGCACCAAACTGATTCTTTGCCATGGATTAAATAATGTCTAGCTTCCCCACTGGTACTGCCTATAAGACCGGAATCACACTAGTGCGGTGCGAATTTCAGCTCTCTTATCTCTGCAGAGAGATAAGAGAAGTGTTCAGCAGATTAGCAACGTTTTAGATGTGAATTTGGAGACCTGGGAGAAGTTACGGGTGAGAGGAGAGTGGGGGAGAAGTGTATTGAGCTGAATGAGAGAAATTCCTGAAGAGAACTGAACACATCTGCGAATCAGCTGCGCACCCATAGAAGATAATGGGCTTGAACTCGCACCTGAGCCGCACCGCAATGCCTAAAAGACGCACGCGGTTTTACTGCAATGCGCAGTCGAATGCATCGCACATATGTGAACCAGCCTCATTGAAAACAATGTATTTACAAACGTTCTGCGTATTGGAGGCCATTTAAGCCGCACTCAATTCGCATAGGTGTGAACCTGGCCTAAGAGTACCAGTACCAGCCGTTCTACTTTAATAAAGTAGAACGGCTAGTGGCTAGTGAAGGGGGAGAGGGGGCTTGGGTTGCCAGGGGGGGTGCGGGAGTTGTCCGGCCGCCATGGTAGAGACCTGTCAAAGTGGGCCTGTCTGGATGAAGTCCAGGGCCAAATTTCTGTCCCAGTCCAGCCCTGGCCCAGATGATTGACGCGCTTTATAAAAACGTTCCCCCAGGCGGATAATGCGCGTCACGAGTTCCGAAAATAGCCGAACTGGGAGTCGGCTCTATACGGCACCGTAAAGAGCGGACTCCCAGTTCGGCTATTTTCGAAACTCATGACGCGCCTTATCCGCCGGGGGAAGTTTTTTTAAAGCGCGTCAATCATCTGGGCCAGGGCTGGACTGGGACAGAAATATAGCGCCGTATAGAGCCGACTCCCAGTTCGGCTATTTTCGGAAACTCGTGAAGCGCCTTATCCATCGGGGGGAAGTTTTTATAAAGCACGTCAATCATCTGGGCCAAGTCCCAGGTGACATTGCGCCGCTGCATAGGAACGCCTACTCCCGCGGGAGTGAGAACCCGGAAGCCGGGTGGAAAGGAACAATAATACGGTATGTACAGCGAAAAACAAAAACAAACAGCATACTGTACATGTGAAAAGTATGCTGAATGTAATGTTATATACATGTTTTTAGGGTGAACCTCCGCTTTGGGTGGATAACTTTGGATAACTGCGGAAGCGAGTGCATCATTACAAACACCGAAAACCTGCCTTTATTTTCCCTTTTATTTCCTATGCTTGCAGCTAATGACTCATTAACCTTGATTTCCTCAAGCCGTGCTCACAGAACACAAATATCATACATGGACACTTTTTTCATCCCTGTTGCCGTGGAAACAGTAATGACAATTTGTCAGGATCGTGCTTAATGTATTCCTAGCTTCCAGGCCTGCGTCTCAGCTATGTATCGGCGAGGGCAGCGCGGTCCCATGTTAATGCGCAGCAAGCAGAACATCTCGTCCCTCAATAATGTTTCTCATTTTCTTCCCCGCTTTTTTTTTTTTTTTTTTCACTTTTTTTTTCTTTTTTCTTGGTCTCCTTGTTTTTCTTTTAAGTGATGAATAGTCATCACTAACAGCTCTGTTATACAAGGCGAAGGAAAATTCACAATATTCCCCCGGAGCAGCCAATCAGAATTCCACTTTTCGATGGTACTTATATGCAGATAGCAAGATTTTAGAATGGATTCCAGATTGGGTGTTCGGCAGAGCTGTTGCGTACCTGAACTTTTCCCCGCAAAACAAAGTCCTGGGTGGACCTTTGGGAGACTTAGGCCCCGTGCACACGAGAAGCAAATGCAAACACATGTAAACTCAAGTTTTCAAAGGCAAAAACCGGCGTTTAAAACGCCCATTTTTCCCGTGAATTTTGCTGCGTTTTGCCGCGTTTAGCTGCGTTTTACCGCGTTTGTGGCTATCAGCGTTCATAACAAAGACATTGTAGACCCTCCCAAAGCTTTGAAACGCAAAAATGTTTGCGTCTGAACCCAAAATTTTGTGTCTGAAAAAACGGACATAAACCCAACTGCTTTAAAACGCAAAAAAACGCAATGTGTGCATGGACACATAGGATAACATTAAATGTGTTCAGGGGCAGTTGAAAAAAATGCCCCTGAACTTGAGTTTACCAGCGTCTCGTGTGCATGGGGCCTAAAGGGTGATGGACAACATCAGGGCCGTCTTTGACCGCTTAAGCCCCGGACCGTTATGCAGCTAAAGGACCTGCGTCGCTTTTTGCGATTCGGCACTGCGTCGCTTTAACTGACAATTGCGCAGTCGTGCGACGTGTCTCAGCAAACAAAATTGGCGTTCCTTTTTTTCCCCCCACAAATAGAGAATTCTTTTGGTGGTATTTGATCACCTCTGCGGTTTTTATTTTTTTGCGCTATAAGCAAAAATAGAGCGACAATTTGGAAAAAAACACAATGGGCCAGATCCACAAAGCATTTACGCCGGCGTATCTCGAGATGCGCGGCGTAAGTGTATATATGCGCCGGCGTAACTATGCGCCGTATCCACAAAACTAGATACGCCTGAAAATCGGCTTGTTCCGACCGACGTAACTTTTCTGCACCGGTGCATCGTGGGCGCATATATACGCTGGCGCTTCCATTGATTTGCTATTCAAATATGCAAATGAGGGAGATACGGCGATCCACGAACGTACGTGCGCTCGACGCGGGCTACGCACGCCGCGCGTAAGTTGTACGTCCGGCCTAAAGTTACCCCTCATAAAGCAGGGGTAAGTCAGCAGCAGACATGCACAGGTCAGCCGGAGAGCAGCTTCAGCAGCACCGTTACGGACGAGCTGAGCAACCACACTTGCAGGACAACAATCTGTATGCCAACATGCCAGGGGCATCCATGGTCCTCCTGGCCTTTGTGGTGTTGGCACTCTCTGCACCATTAGGGTGACCACATTTCCAAACTACCATTCAGGGGCGCCCTCCCTTCCCCCAAATCAGCTTGTGCTGTAACGAATCACAACACAGTGATTGGACATAAGAGGCGGGATTTTTGATTTCTCCAATCACAAGCAGGGGGCGGGGATTGTGCTCCTCCAGGCATTCCCGGCCAGGACAAGTACTGTCAGTGAGTAAATCGTAAATCGGTGATGTGGCGGCCTTTTTTAAGGTCATCAGATGGGCCCAGGTGGTGGCTATGTCAGTTTCATTCAGGGACACTGTATTGTCCTGGAATCAAGGTGCCCGGGACAGACCTGCAAAATGCGGGACTGTCCCAGGCAATCCGGGACACGTGGTCACCCTATGGCACCATGGAGGTAAACATCAAACTGGGACATGGCCCTGATGATCACCTCCTTCTCCTGGCGAGAATAGGTCAGCTTCCTCCTCTTCTCTGAACCTGGAGCAGACATGTCTCAAAACAATAGCAAAAAGTACCTTGCTTCAGGGGGGGAAACAAGCGGATGTACTTTTGCGCTCGACGGGTGCATGTCTGGGCGTATTTATGCCCTGGGTGTATCTCAGGGATTACGTTGGGCCTAGTCCTGAGCATGCGCAGAGAGGTGCGGGACATAATCAGCGTCACGGCGCAAATGCGCCGTTCGTTCGGCCCTTCATTTGCATGGGGTCACGGTTCATTTCAATGGAACACGCCCACTTCCTTCCTACTTTGAATTACGCCGGCTTACGCCTATGAATTTATGTGTAAATGACACTGGCAGGGAAGAGGTTAAACACTAGGGGGGCGATGAAGGGGGTTAAGTGTGCCCTAGGGTGTGATTCTAACTGTGGGGGGCTGGCTGGCTACCAGTGACACGACATTGATCACTGCTCCCGATGACAGGGAGCAGTAGATCAGTGTCCTGTCACTAGGCAGAACAGGGAAATGCCTTGTTTGCATAGGCATCTCCCCGTTCTGCAGCTCCGTGACGCGATCGCGGGACATCGGCGGACATCGAATCCGCGGGTCCCACGGACACAGTCGCGGGGCATGCGGCGGTCACACGGCGGCAGGCGAACGTGCGCAAACACAATGCTGCAAATTAAAGGGGACGTACCTGCACGTCCATTTGCCCAGCCGTGCCATTGTGCCGACGTATTTCGTCGTGCGCTGGTCGGCATGTGGTTAATGCGACGCAGTGGCGTATCGCAAAAAATGGCCTGGTCAGGAAGTGGGTAAAAAAATTCCTGCCGCTGAAATGGTTATTGCGGCACGCGCCATTATACTGGTACAATATATGGTAATTTGTTAATTCCCCCCTCTGCATTCACTTCTAATTCCTAATCAAATTCTGGAGACAAAAAAAAGAAAATCCCTAAAATTTAAAATGGGAAAAAATTTGAAGTCCATAGAGACGAGGCTTAGAAATTACTCATTTTCGTAATCCCTTTATTATCCTCCATAAAGGCAGCAAAGCAGCTGGAAACAAATCACACTGGTTCTCGGCTTTTCATCACTGTCACTTGACCAGGAGCACATGGCACGTGTCGTCTAACTGCTCAGTGAAAAGTATTCTGCCAAGACTGCGCCCCAGGGAGAATTTTGCGCTGTGGTTTACCAATTTTTTTTTATTTTTTAACCACTTCAGCCCCGGACCATTTTGCTGGCCAAAGACCAGTCCACTTTTTGCGAAATTGCCACTGCGTTGCTTTAACTGACAATTGCGCGGTCGTGCGACGTGGCTCCCAAACAAAATTGGCGTCCTTTTTTTCCCACAAATAGAGCTTTCTTTTGGTGGTATTTGATCACCTCTGCTGTTTTTATTTTTTGCGCTATAAACAAAAATAAAGCACCAATTTTGAAAAAAAATTCAATATTTTTTACTTTTTTGCTATAATAAATATCCCCCAAATATATATAAAAAAAAGTTTTTTTCCCCTCGGCTTAGGCCGATACGTATTCTTCTACAAATTTTGGGTTTAAAAAAAAAAAAACGCAATAAGCGTTTATTGATTCGTTTGCGCCAAAGTTATAGCGTCTACAAAATAGGGGATAGTTTTATGGCATTTTTATTAATATTTTGTTTAACCAGTTAACAAGCGCCCTATAGACGATATACGTCTACAAGGTGGTTGCTTAACTCTGGGAGGACGTCAATGGACGTCCTCCGAGAATCGCGCTCCCGCGCGCCCTCTGGGGTGCGCACACGGGAATGTCCGTGACCGCACGGATCACGGTAAATCGCCGCTGATAGCGGCGGTTTACCACGTGATCGCTCCGTCCAATGACGGAGTGATCACTTGTAAACAAACTGGCGTCATGTGATGACGCCGGTTCCTCCCTCCCCTCTCTGTACCGAACGGTACAGTGTGAGAGGAGAGAGGGGGAGAGAGCAGATGCAGCACGAGTGCTGTGGGCTGGATCTGAGACACATGCAGTCACAGATCCAGCCAGCCATCCATCCCTGCTCAGCCATCCCTGCCCCATACTGTGCAATACTACACACCTATACTGTGCAATACTCTGCAATACCCCACACTACTCTGCAATACCCCACAATACTCTGCAATACTCTGCAATACCCCACAATACCCTGCAACGTCGCCTATGGGGATTTTTAAGTAGCGAAGTTTGGCGCCATTCCACGAGCGTGTGCAATTTTGAAGGGTGACATGTTGGGTATCTATTGACTCGGCGTAACTTCATCTTTCACATTTATGCAAAAGAATGAAGAAAAAATACAAAATTTGCTAAATTTTATAACAGAAACAAAGAAAAATTCTTTTTTTTTACAGAATTTTCAGTCTTTTTTCTCTTATAGCGCAAAAAATAAAAAACCCACCGGTGATTACATACCACCAAAAGAAAGCTCTATTTGTGTGAAAAAAAGGACGAAAATTTCATTTGGGTACAGTGTTGTATGACTGAGTAATTGTCATTCAAATTGTGAGAGCACCGAAAGCTGAAAATTGGTCTGGTTATTAGGGGGTCTACGTGCCCAGTGATCAAGTGGTTAACTAGTAATGGCGGCGATCATCGATTTTTATCGTGACTGCGACTTTATGGCGGACACATCGGACGCTTTGACACCATTTTGGGACCCTTGTCATTTTTACAGCAATCAGTGCAATAAAAATGCACGGGTTACTGTAAAAATGACGCTGGCAGGGAAGGGGTTAACCTGTAGGGGGCACTGAAGGTGGTTAAGTGTGACCTAGGGAGGGATTCTAACTGTTAGGGGGCGTGGCTTGACGTGACACGACACTGAGTGCTTTACTGGATTTTTATTAATATTTATTTTTTACTAGTAATGGTGGCGATCAGCGATTTTTATCGTGACTGCGACATTATGGCGGACACATCGGACACTTTTGACACCATTGTCATTTATACAGCGATCAGTGCTATAAAAATGCACTGGTTACTGTAAAAATTACGCTGGCAGTGAAGGGGGTTAACCTGTAGGGGGAGCTGAAGGGGGTTAAGCAGACCAGTTTAAGCAGACATGTTCGGTCGTCTGTACAGCCAAGCGGACAGGATTCCAGCGTACATTTGCCCGCCGGGCCTTTTTCCAGCGGGCAAATATTTGCAAACTTGTTTAGAAACAGCCCGCTGGAATCCTGTCCGTCGGACATGTTCGGATTTCTGTATGATGGTGTGTACAGCCATCATACAGAAATCCCCGGGCAGACATGTACGCTGAAAACCGTCCGGCGGACTGTTTTCATCGTACATGTTTGCCCGTGTGTACAAGGCATAACTGTTAGGGGGCATGGCTTGACGTGACATGGCACTGAGTGCTTTACTGGATTTTTATTAATATTTATTTTTTACTAGTAATGGCGGCGATCAGCGATTTTTAACGTGACTGCGACATTATGGCGGGCACATCGGACACTTTTGACACCATTGTCATTTATACAGCGATCAGTGCTATAAAAATGCACTGATCACTGTAAAAATTACGCTGGCAGTGAAGGGGTTAACCTGTAGGGAGAGCTGAAGGGGGTTAAGTGTGACCTAGGGAGTGCTTCTAACTGTTAGGGGGCGTGGCTTGCCATGACACTGCACTGAACGCTTTATGGCATCTTTTATATATATTTTTTGTACTAGTAATAGCGGCAATCAGCAAAAACGACCGTCTGTGGGGAACTCCATCGGTTAAAAATCCATGCATGCTCAGAATCAAGTCGACGCATGCTCGGAAGCATTGAATTTAATTTCTCTTAGCACGTCGTTGTGTTTTACGTCACCGCGTTCTGACACAATCGTTTTTTTAACTGATGGTGTGTAGGCAAGACTGATCATCAGTCAGCTTCATCGGATATCTGATGAAAAAATCCATCATACCGTTTTCATCAGATGAACTGATCCTGTGTACAGGGCATAACTATTAGGGGGCGTGACTTGCCGTGACACATCACTGATCGCTGTTCCCGATGACAGGGAGCAGACGATCAGTGACAGTGTCACTAGGCAGAACTGGGAGATGCTTGTTTTACACTTGCCTCTCCCCGTTTTGCAGCTCAAGGAGATCGTGACAGGGTCGGGCACGCGCCCGACCACACGGCCGGTAAATTAAAGGTGAAGTATATATACACCCATTTGCCCAGCCGTGCCATTCCGTCGACGTAAAAGTGCGTGCGGCGGGTCGGCAAGCGGTTAAAGCAAATAATATATAATTCAAATTCTACTTTTATTTCCCATCCTGTAAAAAGCTCATTAAAGCAGCGTGCGAGAACCACAGGAACCGCAGCGAATAAAGGTCACCGACCGGACCATTTCCTTGGCAATGTCCGACTGCGGCCTTCTATTACAGCCGACCCCAGCCATGAAAAGTTCACCCGTCTCCGAATCCGCAGGCCGCAAACTTCGCCTTCCATTGTTTCGGACCATTTAGAGGAAAAAAACATTTTTGTTCCACAGCTTCGGAGAGCGCCAGCCGCACTCTATAGACTCAAAGCCAAGGCGGCTAATTAGGGATCTCTCGGAGCTTTGCCACACAGACCTGTTGCTCGGGGACCTCATGCAGCGCGTGTGTCTTTTGTGCTTATAAAGGACCTTTTATTTCGGTAAACAGAAATAGACCAAACACGCGGCTTGAGAAGGCAAGGTAGTTTTCTAACATCTGTCACCTCTGGCTTGTGTTGTCTCCTACATCCTCGTCTACGAAACACGTAACGGTGCAAGTCCGGCGCAAATAACAGCCTTGAATGTCGTCTTCGTTCCCAGGTTGCTAAGATGTTTTTTTTTTCTCCCCTTTCCTACAAATTAATCTGGGAAATGCAGGCACCTGCTGAAACGATATTTAATTTTCTGTAGTGCTAAAATTATGTTTACAAAACTTTGCCTCAGTAGAGCTTTGCAGATATAATTTTATCAGCCTAAATTACCTTGTTTTGCCAGTTTCATTATTACAGGCTTTTAGAGATTTAACCCTTGAAGACCAGAAAATGGGAGGTTTTATATCAGCAGCTGAGTACAGGGCAGTGGCGGCTGGTGCTCAACATTTTTTTGGGGGGGGGGGCGCAAACAAACTGAAAAAAAACCCATCAATTGAAGCCACTGTGCCCATCAAACACAGCTACTGTGCCAATCAATTGTTGCCACTGTGCCCATCAAACGCAAAAAATGTGCCCATCAAACGCAAAACATGTGCCCATCAATTGCCGCCACTGTGCCATCAAACGCAGCCACTGTGCCCCATCAATTGCCGCCAGTTTGCCCCATCAAATGATGCCAGTTTGCCCCATCAAATGCGGCCAGTTTGCCCCATCAAATGCCGCCAGCTTGCCCCATTAAACAGAGCCAGCTTGCCCCATCAAATGATGCCAGTTTGCCCCATCAAATGCCACCAGTTTGCCCCATCAAACGCAGCCACTGTGCCATCAAACGCAGCTACTGTGCCCATCAATTGCCACCAGTTTGCTCCATCAAATGCCACCAGTTTGCCCCATTAAATGACGCCAGTTTGCCCCATCAAATGCAGCCAGTCTGCCCCATCAAATGCAGCCAGTTTGCCCCATCAAATACAGCCAGTTTTCCACATCAAATGCTGCCAGTTTGCCCCAACATATGCTGCCAGTTTGCACCATCAAATGATGCCAGTTTGCCCCATCAAATGATGCCAGTTTGCCCCATCAAATGATGCCAGTTTGCCCCATCAAATGATGCCCATTTTCCCCAATGAAATGCAGCCAGTTTGCCCCATCAAACGCTGCCAGTTTGCCCCATCAAACACAGCCAGCTTGCCCCATCAAACATAGCCAGTTTGCCCCATAAAATGATGCCAGTTTGTCCCATCAAATGCAGCCAGTTTCCCCATCAAATGATGCCAGTTTGCCTCATCAAATGCAGCCAGTTTGCCCCATCAAATGATGCCAGTTTGCCCCATCAAAAGCAGCCAGTTTTCCCCATCAAATGATGCCAGTTTTCCCCATCAAATGCAGCCAGTTTGCCCCACCAAAAGATGACAGTTTGCCCCATCAAATGCCGCCAGTTTGCCCCATCAAATGATTCCAGTTTTCCCCATCAAATGCAGCCAGTTTGCCCCATCAAATGATGCCAGTTTGCCCCATCAAATGATGCCAGTTTGCCCCATCAAATGCAGCCAGTTTTCCCCATCAAATGGGCTTGGGGGGAAAAAACATTTTGTTGGTGGGTCCTCATCCTACCGTCTCAGTTACCCCAGTACAAACAGAATTAAACCTTGAAGACCAGGAAATTGAAAGCTTTATATCAGCAGCCGAGTACAAGGCAACGATGCACAGCCGGGTGAAGACGGAGGAAAGCACTCATGGGGGCCGTAATTGGAAATAGTTAGAAGGCTTCATGGATATTAATCATCAGGGCCATTTTAAGATGTTGGTGGGCTTGGGGTAAACATGTTGTTGGTCGGTCCTTGTCCTATCTTCTCAGTTACCCCAGTAGAAACCAACATGGCAATGCCAAATAGAAAGATGGAAAGAGAGAGAACAAAAAAGAGTGGGGGCAAAGAGAGAGAGAGAGCAAGAGAAATAAGAAGTGGGACAGAAAGATATACTAATGTAGCCCCCCTTTAGGTTGCTATCATGTACAGATAGTTTTTTTTTGGTTAGGTTAGGAAAAATTAAGCAGGTTTGGCTGGCAGCCAAACCTGTGTGTGTTTTGATCTGGGTTGGGAGTGATTCAGGCAGAGCTAGGTGACTCACAGGCACCATCACTGAGATCTCCCACTTCTTTCCAGAACATGCTGGAATCTTCTGGGTAGGAAGGAGGAGAGGGGAGGGGGAGCTGCCTGTAGTATTCTGAGGAGCCCTGACCAATCCCCAACCTAGATTGGCAGAGGACAGGCCTTCTTAAATACTCAGGGTCAGGGGAAGAGTTGTTCACGTAGATGCTAAAGATAGAGTGCTAAGCTGTCATGGCCTTGGAGGGAGCTCCCCAGTCTCAATAGTAAACAAATGAGGGGAGGATTTTTTTAAGCGCTTAACCACTTAAGGACCGCCTAACAACGATATACGTCGGCAGAATGGCACCGCTGAGCACAATCACGTACCTGTACTTGGTTGTATAAAGCCCAGCAGTGGGTCGCGAGCGCGCGCCCGCGACCCGGTCCGAAGCTCCGTGACCGGGACCGCGGGATTAGCGGACCCGATCGCCGCTAGAGTCCGGCGATCGGTCCCCGGAGCTAAAGGACGGGGAGAGCCGTATGTAAACACGGCTTCCCCGTTCTTTACTGTGGCGCTGTCATCGATTGTGTGTTCCCTGATATAGGGACACACAATCAATGACGTCAGACGTACAGCCACACCCCCCTACAGTTGTAAACACACTTCAGGTAACACATAACCCCTTCAGCGCCCCCTTGTGGTTAACTCCCAAACTGTCATTTTCACAGTAATCAGTGCATTTTAAATGCATTTTTTGCTGTGAAAATGACATCAAAATATCAAAGCATTCAAAAACAGAGAAATGTAATGAAGGGCTATGCACAGGCTCATGTATTTATGTTGGAACTTTTATTAAATCGGAACTCATCTTCTCTCACGTGTTTTGGCAACTGACCACTTATACTGTACAATATATACTTTATATAATAAATATTATGGTGAAATAGCTTTCGAGAAATAATAAAAAAAATAAAATCTTGAAAAATCTATAATCATTTTCCTTTAATCATAACAAAAAAATAAAAATAAATGTTTATTGGATGTTTCAAGAAAGATGAGAAAAATACAAAGCGTCACCTTGTGCCCCCATCTGTCTGCATTGTAAAATGTTACCTTGGGCAGATTACTCTGTGTCAGTGAGAATAAAGAATATTTTGTGCTGAAACTGCAGTGCATTGTTACCTAGAAATCAAATTAAAAAGCAGGAGGGGGGAGGGGGGGGCACAAAGTTCCAGGACCAGATAGGTCCTTTTATTTGGGTACAGCGCCGCAGCACCGCACAATTGTCAGTGAAAGTAATGCAGGGCAAAGAAAGCGCTATCCTTGAACTTGTATATAACTGTGCGGCTACAAAGCAGTGCAAAATATTGCAAGAAAATAAGATTGACACCAGGGGCGGACTGAAAACTCAAGGGGCCCCTGGGCATTAGGAGATTATGGGGCCCCTGGGCAATAGGAAATTATGGGGCCCCTGGGAAATAGGGGATTATGGAGCCCCCAAGCAATAGGAGATTATGGGGCCCCCAGGCAATAGATTATGGGGTCACACAGTATACACACACACAGTATACATACACAGTATACATACTCACACACACAATATACACACAGTATACTAACACACACTACACATACACACACTGAAAAGATACTGGAGAGGCGGGGAAGCTATAATCTTGGGATTTTTAAAAAACACAGATTTTTACATACTGTCCCTGTTTTTACTGAGGCTGGCAACCCTGATGTGGCCCCCTAATGGCATGGGGCCCTTGGACAGTGCCCAAGTGCCCGAATGGTCAGTCCACCCCTGATTGACACTCATAACAATGGAAGGTTTTATATCAGCAGCTGAGTACAGGGCAGTGGCGGCTGGTGCTCAACATTTTTTGGGGGGGTGGGCGCAAACAAACTGAAAGAAAAAAACATCAATTGAAGCCACTGTGCCCATCAAACACAGCTACTGTGTCCATCAATTGTCGCCACTGTGCCATCAAACGCAAAAATTGTGCCCATCAATTGCCGCCACTGTGCCATTAAACGCAGCCACTATGCCCCATCAATTGCCGCCAGTTTGCCCCATCAAATGATGCCAGTTTGCCCCATCAAATTATGCCAGTTTGCCCCATCAAATGCGGCCAGTTTGCCCCATCAAATGCTGTCAGTTTTCCCCATCAAATGATGCCAGTTTGCCCCATCAAATGCCACCAGTTTGCCCCATCAAACGCAGCCACTGTGCCATCAAACGCAGCCACTGTGCCCATTAAATGCAGCCAGTTTGCCCCATCAAATGCAGCCAGTTTGCCCCATCAAATGCAGCCAGTTTGCCCTATCAAATGCAGACAGTTTGCCCCATCAAATGCTGTCAGTTTTCCCCATCAAATGATGCCAGTTTGCCCCATCAAACAGAGCCAGTTTGCCCCATCAAATGCCACCAGTTTGCCCCATCAAACGCAGCCACTGTGCCATCAAACGCAGCCACTGTGCCCATTAATTGCTGCCAGTTTGCCCCATTAAATGACGCCAATTTGCCCCATTAAATGACGCCAGTTTGCCCCATCAAATGCAGCCAGTTTGCCCCATCAAATGCAGCCAGTTTGCCCCATCAAATGCAGCCAGTTTGCCCCATCAAATGCAGACAGTTTTCCGCAACAAATGCTGCCAGTTTGCCCCATCAAATACCGCCAGTTTGCACCATCAAATGATGCCAGTTTGCCCCATCATATTCCACCAGTTTGCACCATCAAATGATGCCAGTTTGCCCCATCAAATGATGCCAGTTTGCCCCATCAAATGCAGCCAGTTTGCCCCCTCAAATGCAGCCAGTTTGCCTCATCAAACACAGCCAGTTTGCCCCATCAAATGATGCCAGTTTGCCCCATAAAATGATGCCAGTTTGTCCCATCAAATGCAGCCAGTTTGTCCCATCAAATGCAGCCAGTTTGCCCCATCAAAAAATGCAAGTTTGCCCCATCAAATGCAGCCAGTTTGCCCCATCAAATGCAGCCAGTTTGCCTCATCAAACACAGCCAGTTTGCCCCATCAAATGATGCCAGTTTGCCCCATAAAATGATGCCAGTTTGTCCCATCAAATGCAGCCAGTTTGTCCCATCAAATGCAGCCAGTTTGCCTCATCAAATGATGCCAGTTTGCCTCATCAAATGCAGCTAGTTTGCCCCATCAAATGATGCCAGTTTTCCCCATCAAATGCAGCCAGTTTTCCCCATCAAATGCAGCCAGTTTGCCCCATCAAAATATGCCAGTTTGCCCCCCACCCGCCTGACACTTACAGTACCTGCTGGCGATAGTGTTTCCAGCGCGATGGGATCGCACTGGAAATCACCACTGAGAGGCTGTGTTTCTCGCGCTCGCCGCCCACACGAGATGCAGCGCATCCATAGGAATCCATTAGGGGAGACGAGTGGGAGTAGCGACAGAGCTCGGCGCTGGATTCTGGGAACATTCGGGCCCCTTACAGGTGTAATGCCTGTACCCCCTGATGGCGGCCCATAAATTGGTTATAACCTCTGTGAGTTTTTATTTTGCTATCTGTGTCTCATAAGAAACATTTTCCTTTACTTCCTGTCCCACGTCCAAAATAGGAAGTGAGAGGAAATCCCTCCAAAGTGACCGGGACATTTTTTTTTTTGCGATACAGCACTGCATTACTTTCACTGACAATTGCACGGTCGTGCGGCGCTGTATCCAAATACATGTAACGTTCTTTAGTTCATATTTTCCTAAATAGATTTTTTTTTACATTTATCATTGGATATGTTTTATAGCAGAAAAGTAAAAAATATTGGTGATCAATTACCACCAAATGAAAACTTTATTTGTGTAAAAAAATAGGACGTAAATTTCTTTAGCTACAACGTCGCACGACTGCGCAATTGTCAGTTAAAGTAACGCAGGTTGTATTATGAAATGTAGAACTCTGTTGTTAGTTTGTTTCTGTATCTGCCCCGGGTTCAGCTTTAAGTTGATTTTATTACATCACCTTATATTTTATGCCATTAATTCACGGCCCAGAGACTCGGTAATGAATTTGTTTCCCCCGGCTGAACATCTAGTGGATATTTGTGGTCTGTATATATATATATATTTTTTTTTTTTTCTGGAGTATTGTCAAGGACCTTGTGTGATTGCCAAATATATATTACAGCTAAAAAGGTGGTTTTAGTGATATGAGTATATCCTATCTAGTATGAATTATTGAATACCAAGATGGTGCGGTGACAGGGAAGGCTAATTGATTTGCATTAGTCAGAATTCACAGAGAAACCACACAATGTTCTGGACGGGTGACGAATCAGATTCATGAACTTGTATACCGTTCATTTGGACCACCTTTACTATTTGCACCAATGGGGATCCTGATTTTTAGTGGGGGTTATGTACACATACAGGGGCAGATCCACATACATCTGCGCCGGGCGCAGCGTATGTCAGATATGCTACGCCGCTGTAACTTACTTTGCCTTTGTTTGAATCCTCAACGAATTTGCGCCGTAAGTTACGGCGGCGTAGTGTATCTCTCGCGGCGTAAGGGCGCGGAATTCAAATTTGGCGGGTAGGGGCCGTGTTTCATTTAAATGAAGCGCGTCCCCATGCCGAACGAACTGCGCATGCGCCGTCCGTAAAAACTCCCAGGGTGCATTGCTCCAAATGACGTCGCAAGGACGTCATTGTTTTCGACGTGAACGTAAATGGCGTCCAGCCCCATTCACGGACGACCTACGCAAACAACGTAAAATTTTCAAAATCATACGCGGGAATGACGGCCATACTTAACATTGAGTACGCCACCATATAGCAGCTTTAACTATACGCTGGAAAAAGCCGAACGGAAACGACGTAAAAAAATGCGACGGCCGCTCGTACGTTCGTGGATCGTCAGAAATAGCTAATTTGCATACTCGACGCGGAATACGACGGAAACGCCACCTAGCGGCTGCAGAAAAATTGCATCTAAGATCCGACGGCGTACTAAGACGTACGCCTGTCGGATCTAACCCAGATTCCGTCGTATCTTGTTTTGTGGATACCAAAACAAAGATACGACGCGCAAAATTTGAAATTACGCGGCGTATCAAGAGATACGCCGGCGTAATTTCTTTGAGGATCTGCCCCATAGTCTAATATTATAGAGCCACCAATTCCATGCTGCATAGAGCTGTTTCGGGCTTGTTAGCCATCATCAGTGCTGTACATTATATTGTCAAAAGTATTGGGACACCTGCCTTTACACGCACTTGAACTTGAACATGAAGTTCATAGTAATGGCAAGAGACAAGGGTGAGCTAAACATTATCACAGCTGCACTACCTTATCTGATTGGATGGGGTGTGCTACCAAAATTGCCAATCAGACACAGGTGGAGATAAAACAGTTCAATTAGGTTCCTGTACACTGAATTACCAAAAGTATTGGGACGCCTGCCTTTACACGCACATGAACTTTAATGGCATCCCAGTCTGAGGCTGGGTTCACATTGATACTCCACGACATTCATACAACTTTCATCCTACTTTGCTCTGCGACATCTGTCCTACATCGGTCCTACATCCATCCGACTTGAATGAACAGGAAACTACTTTGATCTAACTTTGTGACAGTATGACTTGTCCTTTGACCAATCAAAACAATCCCAGTGTGAGATAAATGCCTTTTACTGCTGCTGTAATCACAATGGATGTCCAAAGTCGGATGGTAAGGACAAGGATCCTACTTTGATCCGACTTCAATGATATTCAATGGGCTAAAGTAGGATTAAAGTCGGACCAAAGTAGTACAGGGAGCATTTTCAAAGTCGGACCGACTTGTGTCGGACCAGTTAAGACGGCTCCCACCAACAGCCAGGGTTGTCGGAAAGAGGCCCTGTCCTCATCAACATGGGGGCAGGGTGCTGTGGGGTGAGGGGGGCCGCAGTGCGCCCCCCTGCCCCATAGCACCTACCTCCCCATGTTGAGGGCATGCGGCCTGGCACGGTTAAGGAGGGGGGGGCGCTCGCTCGTCCCCACCCCCTTTCCTGACCGGCCGGGCTGCTGCTCGGATACGGGTCTGGTATGGATTTTGGGGGGACCCCCGCCTTTTTTCCGGCGTAGGGGGTTCCCCTTTAGATCCGAATCAGACCCATGGGCCTGGTATGCTCCTGTAGAGCATACCAGGAGCATACCAGAAAAATACCAGAGCATACCAAAATACCAGAGCATACCAGAGCATACCAAAAAAAACCCATGCCGTTTTTTTTGTTAAAATTTGGTGTGGAGTTCCCCCTCAAGATCAGTAGAATACATGTCGCATGCAAGACTGCGTTCCGACTTTGATCCTACTTCAATGATGTTCAATGGAGTGAAGTAGGATCAAAGTCGGACCAAAGTAGTACCGGGAGCATTTTCAAAGTCGGACCGACTTGTGTCGGACCAGTTAAGACGGCTCCCATAGGACAACATTGATTTTCACACGTCATGCGACATGAGCTCCTAATCTCGGAGCGTTTGTCGGACAAGTGTAAACCCAGTCTTAGTTCAATATTGGGTTGGCCCACCCTTTGCAGCTATAACAGCTTCAACTCTTCTGGGAAGGCCGTCCACAAGGTTTAGGAGTGTGTCTATGGGAATGTTTGACCATTCTTCTTAAAGGGGAGTTCCACCCACAATTTCACTTTTTAAATATAAATACCCCTGTAATACACAAGCTTAATGTATTCTAGTAAAGTTAGTCTGTAAACTAAGGTCTGTTTTGTTAGGTTGTTACAGCATTTAGATTTTTAGTTTATAATCTAGAAATAGACCGTGGCCATCTTAAGTGTGGGCATCATGAAGCCAGACTGTATGACTTCCTGGATTTCAGCTTTGCATATCTTGCACATGCTCAGTGCACAAGCAATGTAATAGGTTTCAGTCAGGTTTGCAAGGACTACTGGGAAACATGATGCCTATCCCAGAAACCCTTGCAAATAGCCTAGGCAAATAAGGAGGAGGAAGTAATGAAGGACTACAAAATAAAGGTATTTACAAGCAACAAATTAAATAAAAATTGTCCATTCTGAACACTATGAGATTAGAGCATGCAGCACAGACAAACATAAAAAAATGGGTGGAACTCCACTTTAAGGCGAATTTGTGAGGTCAGGCACTTATGTTGGATGAGAAGGCCTGGCTCGCAGTCTCCGCTCGAATTCATCCCAAAGGTGTTCTATCGGGTTGAGGTCATGACTCTGTGCAGGCCAGTCAAGTTCCTCCACCCCAAACTCGCTCATCCATTTCTTTATGGACCTTGCTTTGTGCACTGGTCCAAATCCTTTGGTGGAGGGGGGATTGTGGTTGTTTTTCAGGGGTTAGGCTTGGTCAGATTGGACTTATGCCCTGTACACACGATCGGTTCGTCTGATGAAAACGGTCCAGTGTGGTCCCCATCGTTTTTTTTTTCCCATCGGTGAAAAAAAATAGAACCTGTTTTAAAATTTTCTGATGGTTAAAAAACCGATAGAAAAAAGGGACCGTCTGTGGGAAAATCCATCGGTCAAAAATCCACGCATGCTCAAAATCAAGTCGACGCATGCTCAGAAGCATTGAACTTTATTTTTCTCTGCACGTCGTTGTGTTCTACGTCACCGCGATTTTTAACTGATGGTGTGTAGGCAAGACTGATGAAAGTCAGCTTCATCCAATATCTGATGAAAAAATTCATCGGTCTTTTTTCATCGGATGAACCGATCGTGTGTACGTGGCATGACTCTGCAAAAAATCCTATCTCTGCTTTGAACCAAAGACCAGGTGGACACCACTTTTTTTTATTTTTTTACTTTATTTTATTATATTTATTAATATATTTATTTTATTTTATTTTATTATTGCTTATGTCTGTTTAGTAATATTATTTTTGTAAATAATGCTTGCAGCGTTTTTCATTTCTTTTCAATAAAACACTATTTTAAAATTGTTAAGCTGAATCTCTGAATGCTCTAATTAGAAATTATTTACTTTCCCTTTTTGAAGGAGCTTCCGTAGTGTCAACTCTGTTACATTTCCATTTGGGCATGGCAGTGATTGATACAAACTGTTTTTCGAGGGTCATATCTAATGCCGCGTACACACGATCGGTCAAACCGATGAGAACAGTCTGATGGACTATTTTCATCGGACCAAACCGATCGTGTGTGGGCCCCATCCGTTATTTATCCATAGGTTAAAAAAAAAGCAATCTTGTTTTAAATTTAACCGGATTCCTAACCGATAGAAAAAAAACGATCGTTAGTAGGCATGACCATCAGTTAAAAATCCACGCATGCTCAGAATCAAGTCGACGCATGCTTGGAAGCATTGAACTTCGTTTTTTTCAGCACATCGTTGTGTTTTACGTCACCGCGTTCTGGCACGATCGTTTTTTTAACCGATGGTGTGTAGGCACGACGGACCATCAGTCAGCTTCATCGGTTAACCGATGAAAACGGTCCATCCGACCGTTCTCATCAGATGGACCAATCGTGTGTACGCGGCATGAGCTTTAGAAGGCAGGGAGCGGGGATCTGATGTTACACATTTCACAGCATAGAGCAGGGAGCTGAGTGTAATCTGAGATCTGAGTGGAGGGAAACATGGTGGAGCTGAGTCTGTCAATCCTCTGCTGTGTCCTTGCCCTGGGATTGTCTGGTGTCAGCACAGACTGTCAGAAGAGACTCATGTGAATAGCAGAGGAATGAGGGAGGAGCCAGAAACCACACTCAATGCTTTGGATAGAGGCAAGTACACACTATAAAACCATACGCGTTTTTCATTTTTCATCTCAGAGGTTTACAACCACTTTACACTGAAATCCTGGTGAGCTCCAATATATTATACCCACCCCCACTACTGTGTATTGCAGTAAAAATGGTTTCCGTATTTTCCGGTGTATAAGACGACTTTTTGGATGCAAAAAAATGCATCCAAAGTCGGGGGTCGTCTTATACGCCGGTGACAGTCTCCGTCTGCTGCGGGCGTCCATGATTTAAAAGCCGCGCCTTCTCCTCAGACTGTCCTGTGTTAGGCGGAACACAAATTTTTCCAGCAGGCGCCTCTGTTCCGTGTTCCTCCTATCACGGATGCCTTCTCATCCTCGGACGAGAGGACGTCCGTGATAGGCGGAACACTGAACAGGACAGTGTTCCGCCTATCACAGAACAGTCTGAGGAGAAGGCGCGGCTTTTAAATCATAGACGCCCGCAGCAGACGGAGACTGTCATCGGCCTGGAAGTCAGAATCTGCAAAACGTGAGTGATGGCACTGTTGGCACAGTGGGGGAAAGTGATGGCACAGTGGGGGGAAAGTGGGGGCAAGTGATGGCACAGTGGGGGCAAGTGATGGCATAGTGGGGGCAAGTGATGGCACAGTGAGGCATGTAATGTAATGTAATGTAATGGCACAGTGAGATTTTAAAAAAGACTGTTTCTGTCAGCGGTTCCGGCTACCCCTCAGCTTCCAGAAAGACTAGTAGGAAGGGGGTAGTCTTATATGGCGAGTATATCCCAAAACCAAAATTTTTCCAGGAAAATTAGGGAGTCGTTTTATACGCCCAGTCGTCTCAGGCCTCGTACACACGACCAAACATGTCCGCAGAAACTGGTCCACGGACCAGTTTCCGCGGACATGTTCGGTCGTGTGTAGGGCCGACCGGACAATTTTCCGGCCTAGCGGACAAAAGTTTCTTAGCATGCTAAGAAACTTGTCCGCTGGAAGCCTGTCTGTCGGACATGTCCGATGGTCAGTACGACTCATCGGACATGTCCGCTGGCCCGAGAACCCGCGCATGGCGTCGAAGTGATTCGACGCATGCGTGGAAGCATTGAACTTCCGGGTTTGCGGACGTGACGGCATCAACGTCACCGCCACGTCACCGCGCTGTCTGTCCGCAGGGATTTTGGTTTGATGGTGTGTACAACCATCAGCCCAAAATCTTCGAGCGGACATGTCCGATGAAAACGGTCCGCGGACCGTTTTCATCGGACATGTTCGATCGTCTGTACAAGGCCTTATACGCCGGCACATACGGTAATTCCTTTGTCTAAGGTCTGTCTGGTGTCTATGGCTCCACTCAGCAGCACACAACTATAGCTCCACCCTGCCCAAATTTTCCAGCTCTCCCCCCAAGGGCTAGGTCCCCTGCCCCCCACCGGACCAGGTTCGCCCCCTACTGACTTTCCTGCAAATTTGCACATTTGAAAATCAGGTTACTTCAGTGACTTGTTTCCAGCCAGGCTGCGATCTCAATGGATTTTCTGGTTTCAATCCCCGGTTTGGTCGGAGTACACCTTTAAATCGTTGGCGGAGAAAAAATCGGGATTATCTTAAGCAGATACATTGAGATGCAGTTTCTTCATAGCAGCCTCAGACGGATTGCCGCAGCTATCAGTGTCTAAACCTTTGTATCTGCTAGAGATGATCCGGGGAGTCAGGTTACCTGAGGCTTCGAAAAGATAGATTCTTTATCTCGGCTTTGTCACAAACACGATTCAAATTAGGTCAACAGCTCTCAGCAAAGAACATTATACTTTACATTCTCCAGACTTCACAAAACACCCTGCATGTTTATCCCAGCAAGTAGGTAATATTAATGCAACAAATCACCAGGGCATTAGGACAACGCAGCGGCACATTAATCCCTCATTGCCGCGCGCTACGGTTTGGCGCCGGCAGCGGTTCAGTTTCTCCAGAAAATAGCATTACCCCCTAATGATAATGACAAAAACCGATGTGGCAACTCGATACGGACTGTTTCATTCCCGATCTGGCTCGGGCGAGATCAACGTGTTTTGAGTTCTATGTGATTTGATGATTTTGATGTCAATATATATATAAAAAAATAAAAAAACAACAACAACAACAACACTGCATTCACAAACAAAGGTAAGCCTGCTAGGTGGTCTAGCATTTCTAATTCTAAACTACTAACAGGAATGTAAAGCCGGTACAGGCACAGGCACAGGCATCTGCATGTACCTCTAGATGCCTTCAGGAGTCCCAAAAATTGAAATTTCAGTTTGAAACTAGGGTTGTATCGATACCACTTTTTTAAGACCAATATTTTTTTCAAAAACTCACCGATACCGATTACCAATACTTTTTCTTAATGTCGTGTGACAGATTTTAAAGCACAATACAGATTAGGTGGCACTGATATGCAGCACTGATTAGCACTGATAGGTGGCATTGAGTAAGCAGCCCTGAGCACTAACTGATGGCTGGCACTTATGGCTGGCACTTATGGCTGGCACTTATAGGTGGCACTGATTAAGCAGCACTGAGCACTAACTGATGGCTGGCACTTATGGCTGGCACTGATAGATGGCACTCATAGGTGCACGCACCTCCTAGTGATGTTTGGCGCCTAAAGATTGGGCCTGTAGTTAGTCAGTCAGGATCATTACAGTGTATCAGGCCAAAAGTGTTGCTACCATTAGTACAAGGATCCTGCTACTTAAAGTGGAGTTCCACCCATTTTTTTTATGTTTGTCTGTGCTGCATGCTCTAATCTCATAGTGTTCAGAATGGACAATTTTTATTTAATTTGTTGCTTGTAAATACCTTTATTTTGTAGTCCTTCATTACTTCCTCCTCCTTATTTGCCTAGGCTATTTGCAAGGGTTTCTGGGATAGGCATCATGTTTCCCAGTAGTCCTTGCAAACCTGACTGAAACCTATTACATTGCTTGTGCACTGAGCATGTGCAAAGCTGAAATCCAGGAAGTCATACAGTCTGGCTTCATGATGCCCACACTTAAGATGGCCACGGTCTATTTCTAGATTATAAACTATTTAAATGCTGTAACAACCTAACAAAACAGATCTTAGTTTACAGACTAACTTTACTAGAATACATTAAGCTTGTGTATTACAGGGGTATTTATATTTAAAAAGTGAAATTGTGGGTGGAACTCCCCTTTAAAGAGACATTGCATACGGAGAGCAATCTTCCAAACCACAAACCTGTTTAGTGTCTTCATTAAGGAAGAAAAACTTACACACGTGTTATCATACCGGTTATGTAAATGGAGGGGGTAAATATTCCATAGAAGTGATAAGTTTGTAAGCTGCTGTGCTGTACCGCAGATTACCCCGAAACTAAGCATATACACAATCGTTCGCGTTTTTATAAGGGTAATAAAAGGTACGGAGGGACAGTCCTAGTTGTATCCTCCAATAGGCAAATTACGGCAAAGTGCCTCGGTATCCACCCGGGGGGCATCTTGCTGTGCAGCACAGGGCAGAGGTGTATTTAGGTTTTGTGCTGCCCTAGGCCTGACTAAACTCATGCGCCCCCTAATTTAAATATGACCCACCCCTTCCTGTTTAAGACACGCCCTATCATCTGTAAACCACACCCCTTCCACTTTAGGCTCCACCTTTTCCTGTTAGAGCTCCACCTCTTCCTCTCTGTACATTAGCACACTCACGCACCATTCACTCCATACTTACATCAATCAATCCAGTTGGCTCCTGTCTAAATTGATGCCATTACCATGTGTATGTATGAATGCGAGACCGCCTCTGGTATGACATGCACCCGGTCTGGCCAATCACCGGCCGTTTCTTGCAGGCGTCTATGCGTCAGTCGCTCCCTCCCCCTGGCCAAGTACCACGCTACAGTCTGCCGCGCCGGGGGCTAAATTTATGAGGGAGACGGAAGGCGGCCGCGGGAGCCAATTAAATAAAAGGACGGATCGGGGGTCTTTTTTTTTCATGCGGGGGGCGGCTTTGGTGCCCGGCTGTGCGGCCCCCTGCAAAGTGCCGCCCTAGGCCTAGGCCTTGTCGGCCTAGGCCAAGATACATCCCTGGCACAGGGGTTCTCAGCTACGGCTGGGTGTATGTAACCTTATTGCAGTGTTCATTTTGAGGTTTCGGTTTAATACCTTGTTACAGTAAAAGAAAAGAACTGTTTCAAAAAAGTTGGTGTCAAAGTTGCTTTCCTCGTTCGTGACTTCGCTGTATCTTTGAGAGCCCACCCCGGTACACGACTTAAACCTCCAGCACACCCATTAATCTTTCTTCATTGGGATACCACCATCAGCACATCCATTGGTTTTTCCCTGTTCTCCTCCCTTCCCACACTCACATATATTACTTGCCTTTCCCAGTATCCATACCAGCAAAGAGATACCCCTCCAGCACACAACTCCTTAAATTATAGACTGACACACATAGGCCCGGATTCACAAAGGAGTTACGACGGCGTATCTTCAGATACGCCGTCGTAA